>NW_025778318.1:0-107910 GCF_021130785.1 Homalodisca vitripennis
GAACAAGGCTCTCCGTTCCATCAACAGACAGCCCTGGTTTTGCTGATAACGAGACTATTCGCAGTCTCTTTGCAAGGCCTAACCCTAGAAGAATTTGAAAGACAGCAGGGAGTTCGATAAGACAGCAGCAGTTTTAGAACACCCTCAGATAGAGGCCATCTTAGCTGCGTACGGAGACCCGGACGACTACAGACGACGCCCAACCACACTTCTAGGCGACCCTCCATAAACACAGGAGAAAGCGCGCGAGCCCAACCTGGGACAAGATTCTCTTAAATGTGACTTTATTTCAGATAACTTTTGGACCATAAATTGACCGTGTTAATGTCATATTTCAGAGCATCAACTGCAGTCAGAGGCCAAAGGACGTGGCAGTGCGGTTTAGTTCGGGTAAAAATCCAACATCACTGAGACGCCAGTACCTTTTGAACTTTCCCTGCTTAGAAAAAAAACTGCTGCGTATAGTATTGGATGGGTGTGTCCTCTGACGAAAATAATTGAAGAAAATCATCGCTTGGGAGTGAATAATCTTTTGAATGTAGATTTTAAGATTTATAACGTATTTCAAGGAAATTACTAACTAGCAATAATTTAACTGTACACTTTTTGAAAGAGACAACTTTAATTTTATGTTTGAAATTTTTGTTATTGTTAATTAGCTAATATTTATGAAACAAAATAATTTTCACCCATGCTTTAAGGTCATCCGAGGGTAGAGTGCGTAATTCATTTTTCCCTACCCCTGTTTCGGATTTTCTATCGACCAATACAATTTGGCCATCTAGAACTTTCATTATTTTCACGATTTACTGATGGTGCTCAAGAGTATGGCTACCAAATTGATGGCCCCAATTGGGAAATGAAGAAAACTAAATTCTTGGGTATTAACTATTTTTGGAGGGTTATTGCATGATTTCTAGTAAGTTTCAATAAATCTGAACGAAGCGATTTGTGAAATAGACTGATTTGTGAATTTAATTTATGTTTTATTTTTAATCGATACAAGGAGAAATCCACATTTATACACTTGTGTTATCCTCATTATAAACGAGTAATATTTCTAATGATATTCCTCCCAAACAATTAACGCTAGAGCAGCATTTCTTAGTGGATATAGATTCTTTGTTAACAGTAGCTAATATATTTAAACTGAAAAGACGAATAAAGTGGTTTTCAGTTAGGTTAAGTACCAAATACGCACCTTGTATTACTTCTATACATATATATGATTAAAGCAATATTTACTTGTTAATAATATGAGAAATGCGACATTAATTCATGTTCATAAGTAAATGTTAACAATTAAATTCATTGGTTTGACAGATTAAAACTCATAAATAGAAAAATGTTTTGGAACAAATTATAATTAAAATAGAAATATTACTTTGGTAACTCTTTTTAAAAGCTTTAAACTATTTAACTGATATTGTAAACACACTAATTAGTGTTTAAAGTAATATATAATTACCACCGGTAAGTATGATGAATCAATGTACAAATTTCCATACCAATTAGTGACTAGAAGTTAGGATTCTCTTGGTTGAACAGTTTGTTAATTAGTTTCAATTGGAGTACCGTTTGATATCCATATACCTAGTTTTACCTTTGGTAACAGTGCTTGCGTCTATCAACGTGCCACCAATTTTAATGTTTCAATGTTTATATTAGTAAATGTAGTATTAATTACGACTGTGTTATAGAGAAACAATATATTAGGAAAGGATGTGTGCTGTAAGTAACCATTCCTGTAAAATAATAGCAATATATTATTGGAATATAAACATTGCGATCATCTACGTAAAAATCAGTTGAGAAATATTGGTGACTGTAAGTTTTTAATCGTATGTGGGCTTTAAAATGAATAGCAAAACCCTTTTACCCTAAAATATAAAAGTATATAATTTTTAATAGGTTATAAACATTTATTTACACTCATTAAAATTACTTTCCGTATATTCGATACCGGATATACATGCGTATTCTTTTCTTTAGATATCAGCGTTTCAAGGAAAGGTTTTTTTTTATTTTCCTGCAAAGTAAAATAAGTAATATATATATATATATATATATATATATATATATATTATATATATATATATATATATAAATGTTGAATCGTATTTTACTATATTATTTCTTCATTAAAATTATGAAAATATTTCACTTTATTTTGAATGCCTTAAAATTGGTAACAATTTAAAAAAAGTCTATTCAAGACCGGCCGTAATGATGTTTCCGTTTATCTGAACATAAAAAGAAAATATATAACAGTAATAGAAAATATATTTTTGACTGCGTGGCCCAGCATGTGAATATGAATAACTCTTTTGTTTATACAAATTACATCCAACATCGATAACGCTAAAACTAAAAGTCGTGCTGAATGTTTCGTTGCACTGGTTATAAATAGCATCCTTGGGACGTCTGAATTTAGGATTGAAGTATTGTGGTCCCGACATCATCCCAATATCGTTATTACCACAGCAGGTTTTGGAAGTCCATTGACATTGCATATCTGCTTAGTTAGGCTCAAGGTGCAATTGGAATATACTATTGCCTTTTATATCAATCCTGCTTTTAATTGTTTTTGGAATACCCCTTGATTCATAGGCAACTTTACTAAAGCGGTGTAGAGTTAGTATATAACTAAGTTAGTATATATTGGATTGTACTCCACTCTGAAGGTAATTGTAGGTAACCCTTTTTTGCTTTAATTCTATACCACTATGAGCGTTATCTGTATTTATAATTATTAAATAAACTGTTTATATCTATTTTTTGTTTTAAGTTAAACATTTTTTAAACATCTTATTTCCCTAAGGAACTTATTTTAGAATTAATTATTGGGACTCATTATATCACGCACAGGTGCAATGCACCTATGTGAGGAAATATTAAATTTTTTTTACACTTTCATGTTTTAGTGTTCATTACTAAAGTAATTTTATATTATAAATGTAATTGTGCTCTTACGATTTCTAAATTTTTGTAGTATAATGGATATAGAGATGTTTTTGATTGATTGATTTTGATTTATTCCTCTCTGAAGATAATTGACAGCATTATGTGTACCCGCTCGTGTTTATAGAATGTATAATGTTTAAAAAATAAATTCGGAGTGATGGGACGCAGTTTTAATATTTTCTAAAAACGGTATTTCACCACCAACAGGCACAAAAACAGAACATTTACACTATATAAACGTTTTACCAAACCTAAGCGTATATTGTATTCATATTGCAAAAGTTTTTTTGTCGTATATTTCGTTTCCAGTAGGCCCTTTATCATGTATTTTTATTTATGGCATGAAGATTTATTTTTTACACATAAATACACATAGTAATAACTTATTATATTTTAATATAAAAACATAACATTTTCATAACTAGTATTTTTATGCCTCTATGTGTATGTGTTGAGTGCACAACAGAATACACTTATTTTGTTAATCATAAATTGTAATCATACTCATTTTTCTAATCGCTATATTAATTTTTGTGTATCGGATAATTTATTTTAAAAACTGAATATGTTAAGGTTTATTTTTCGGAACTAGGAATACCTCTACAAAAATTTACTTTAATTATTGACTTATTTAGTAAACTATGCCTAATCTACATTAGAACTGTACTTCAAATTGTAATCAGAAAGTATCCAACGAAAGGTCGGAGGAAACCCGTTCATAGATACATATCTGTCTTTTACTTAGTGTTTCCGGTTTAACATGACTTAAATAATAATATTTAAAATAGTATCATACATTTAAAATTAACAAAATATATAATGTTGTACATTATTAATGCAAAATTATAAATTCAGCGAATACAAATACAGACGATGTAAAATTTGGAAAAGTTAATTTATTGAAAGGTATAAGCTAACAATATTAAACGAACAAAAACTTTTACGTCCCACCATATCGTGTATTACCAGTATGCACAATAAAGTTTTATGTCTTCTGATCAGACACTGGTCGTTGTATATTAAATAGTTATTGATTACCATAATTTTCACTTGTTACAATAAATGTTGGAAACATAATTAGATAATAGATTGATGAATGAAATAAATAATAACAACGTGTAAGGCAACAACAGTTATTACGTGGAAACGAACCTCGCGGTGGTAATGGTGAATCTGTTCTATTTTGACAAGTTCTGTTTTGTGCACCTCAAGGATTACGCTCAGTATAAGCCTGGGCTTACAAGTCACGAGCCCCGGTTTTTGCGGTTCGTGTCACAGAATTTACCGGAGCTTTGCGTCGCATTAGATCCCAACTCTAAATTGGGATTGAGGCAGTTATTTAGCTCGTTCTCGTTACATTAAAATTTTAAATAAGATAAATTAATAAATTCATGATTTTGAAATTAATAAAATATTGGTTTTAATGTGATAAGTTGTATTTATTTATTTAATTATATCCCCAATAATTTATCATACATTATCTTTTCTATTCCTTAATAATATTAAGATCCTTTAGTTTCGTTTAGAACTTTAGAACTTATATTGCCGTATTATGGATGTTGATTTTGGACATTTAACGCCTATGTTCATATTCGTTGCTCTTCAAAGATTCTTTGGCTGCCACATATAAAGATATATTGAAAGCTGGTAATGTTTATTTGGTCTAGGGTTTCAAATATAGATCTGTGAATTTTTTTGGCTTTAGTCTATAAATATCATATCATATCATATCATATCATATCAAACGTATTATTTTTCTGATTCACGCGGTTTTAAAAGTACAATAACAAAATATCTACGTCCTTAATCTTGGCAGTGGTTAAAACGGATCAAAGAGTAACATTTCTGGCTACAAAATGACAGGACACGTACGTAATTTTTCGATATGTTTTACACGTTCTATTGTTTTGTTTCATTGATGTGATTATCCTTAACTATGGTATTCAACATGTTTTCATAAATATCGTTTATGTTTTATATGGCTCATGTAAAATATCGGATGTCTCATTACCAGAAAAATAGAACCAAGGCTTTTTTATAAGCGCATTCCTGACTTTTAGGAATATTATGAGAAAGATACATAATTAAAATAGGGCTTGTGTGCCTAATCATACCTAAGATTGAACCACGTAATATTAATGTTCATATATAATTTTAAAGTTTTAAATTGCCGTAAACTGTAGTAATAAAAATATTCCAAAATTTGATTTATGTATATAGAAAAATACATTTTGAAGACAATAGTCCAATCGTTAGTTATTTAAAAATGATAAGGGCAATGTAAGTAAATAAAGCAAGGGAGGTAATATTTAATAAAATATACGTACACACGTTCAATGAATTATATTTATTTCCCATTCAATAAGATCCATTAGAAGGTTTATATAGGAAACGTATTAGCCGTATATAATTATAAATAATCAAAGCTAACAGGCAGATAAATATATAAACATACAATTTAAATTACAAAACAATGAAAGATCAGGAAACAACGGGTTGTAGGTTTGTGTTGAGTACAGTCAAAATATACAGCATTCCCTCAGTAAATAATTGTAATACTCGGATACAAAATAAACATTTAAAACGTTAAACAGGACCCTAATATTTTAGACACAAACTGTAATGTAAATGAGATCAAAATTTACAGAACTGGTGAATACAAGTTGATTTTGCGGAATGTAACAGTACATACATCGGGCAAACCGGTCGGGCATTTTCACCCAAATTCTAGAACATCATCCAAACATGTGAGCAAATAAACAAAAATCATCGTTCGCCCAACATCTTTTTGAAAGTAACCATGTCATGACGATATTTATGACAGTCTGGAGGTCTTAAAGGTTTACAATAAAAGTCAAAACTTGGCACCCTTGGCAGAAGCATTTCAAAACAGAGGACCAAATTGTGCAACACTAAATAAACTAATTTATTTCAGTTTCAAATTTATTTTATATACGATCCTCTATTACAAGAATTCTTTTTCAACTACTGTAAAATTCTAATTTTAACGACTGACCAGGAAACAGGGGAAGAGGAGTGACATAACCTTCAGCTCTCAGTGTCTCCGCTAGTGACCGGCTGCCGACCGGTCGCCTGCCGGATCGAGTTCATGCAAGTGCGTGTGGGGTAGCTCACCATGTATGTATATCGTTCATTATTAATCTTGTGTATGTCTTATTTATTGAATGTACGTGTATGATTTTATAAATTGTAAAGTGTACAATAGGATCTCGGAAAGATTACTGGGAATAAAGTACACATTTCTTCTAAGTATTTGCGTTTGTCCTCTTTTTTTTAACCATCTTTTATTTATTTCTGTAAAAATGGAGCAGATGTTTCGGGGAGTTAATAACGTAAGTATTCTTAAATAATTACATAAACATTAAGGAAAACAACTCTGTGATGAAATTTGTCAAATTTCCAGTGATACTAATTAGGTTTTGTACCAAATACGATTTATGTATTTAGGATGAAATATTTTAACTACCATTTTCTATAAAAATAAACATAGCAATAGCCACAATGAAAGTAAACCCAAACAGGAAAGTTTAGTTACAATATGAACATACAATGAATATTAAAGAAAGAATTAAATGTACTTTTCGGTAACAAACAACTAGAATTCTAAATGGCTAATCCTCTTTGGTTAGATCAAAGCATTTCATTTTTATTTACTCAAGTCTAGAGAACCGTGTGTGTGTGTATAACTTTTGGCTCCTGACACAATGAAGTGGTTTGTTGAAGTTCTTAACAAACATTGGTGAGTAAAATCAAATGTAAAGTCAAATAAATACGTATTCGTCAAATAAGTTTGTATTCGTTTTAAATATTGATATGTTTGCCAGTAAAATATCAAAGTTTACTTTCAGCTTTATTTAGACTCGTATTTTTAGGTTTAATAAATAACACATGTACAATTATACGAGTTACAAGTTAATATACGAATATTGTGTATTTAAAACACCTAATTCTGGAATGATTAGAGTATTTGCAAATTTGACCTTAATACGTAGACTGCGGTTGGTACACGTTACTATTACTTCCTGCTATCTTAAATTCAGTACATCCCTCGTATCTCAGTTTAGGGGTTAAAAATATATAATATAATTAAGAGGTATAATAGGTTAAATTCATTAATACTTCTTTCAACGCATCTATTCACAATAACTTGGATTCTTCAACTCAGGAATTAAACCCATAAAGCATAAAACATTAAGGTTGCAACTTATTGAATTAAAGGTTTAGCTTAGGCCAAACAACAATTACGCAGTGCAAAAAATAATATATTTTTTGGTTTTGTAGTGGATTCCATTAAACTCCGATATCATTGGATTGAAATAATCTCTATTTGTGTAACTATTAATTTTAAATAATTAATTTGTTTTATAAACATTTATGATACTTTAATCCAAATATTTTAACTCTTAAAAAGGAAATTATCTGTTATTTTACGTATATTAAATTTATGTTTAATAATTCTGAACGTTTTTCAAAATATTAAGATATTTTACTTGGTTTATATCTATTTATATATAGTTTTTTAATTTTAAAAATCAAAGATTACTTAATCACAGTTTTTATTTCTAAGAAATGTCAGTTTTATGTGTTTTTTTATAATACAAAGTCAATAAATTTATTTTAGTGTAGCAACGTAAATATCACAGTGCATTTTATCTAATATTAAAATAGAATATACGACACAGAGTAAAATACGAGAATAGAATCTAATATACTCGAATGCAAAATATTAAAAAATGAAATTTTAATTTCTGTGAATACATCTTTGCTAGTTAGACTTATTTTTCTGCACCGCTTTAATAGTCTCCAAAGGAAAATATTAATTAAAATAATTAAAAAAATAAGTACATTACCTTATTTTAATAATTCATCAATATGGTTATTGGTTTTAATGGTTCATCAATAGTATGGAGTTCATTGCATGATTTTTACGTCAAATCCGTACATCTCTACGTGATATTTAGCAAAATTATATTTTATGCAGTGTACATTCTTTCTAAATTGCTGGAGAGATTAATGTAGACGGCAGCTGCAGCGAGGTTAACCTTTATGAGTAATCAAGTTTTAAGAAGAGATTATTTAAACTAGTAAAAGAGTAGATAAGTTATCACAAATACGACCAAAGAGTAGAATTTTTATTTTATGCAATTTTTATAAAATCACTTTAATTTAATTAGTTTATCATTAAAATGTGTATTTTACTTCCAACAGTTTTAAAAAATAAATAAAAGTAAAGTTTGATTAGTAATTGCGTTATATGTCTTTATAACATAAAGTAATGTGTAAGGTGGGCTTAGGAAAATTAATAAAAGTCTCTGAATGCTAAAAATGTATTGGTATAATAGAACTTTATTTATTGAACATGGTGTGTATGACATTTAAATATAAATGTCACAATTTAATACAAGATACCACCCTTATTGATATGGAACCAAAATTAAATGTTGATAAGAGGAAATATAAACTACTATTAATGCTTTTATTAATAATAAAACTCTTTTGTAATGGGAATGGACAAGAAACAACTAATAGTGCTTTTATTGTCCATTCCCATTACAAAAGAGTTGTATTATCAATAACATACTAATATTTTATGTGTAATTAGTAAAGAATAGAACAATAAATCAAACACTGATATGTTCTTATGAAAACGGCTGTAAACATGAATACCCTACTACGACAAATTATATGTACACGTCTAAAGACATAGTTACTACTCAAGCGTAAAAGTAGCCCATATTTATATAACCACAGCGCGTAACTGAGATGTCATGAACTGCAATGAGTGTGGTTTAACATTATTCATTTCTAAATCCTATCAAATTCTTCTTTTACGTGCACATTTTGATTCAAACCTTCATAGCGGTTTTCTTAGATGAAGAGGTGTATAATGCTTCAAGTCTTCAGGACTTTTCTACCATGAATTATCGCACAAACGGACTTAACGCACGATTTTAAAAAGTACTGTCTCAACCCTTAATAATATGAGTGAAAATAAACTTAATTCGTTAAACCATATGTGATCAAAAACTCCTACTAAATATTGAAATATTACAATAGTTCTCTTAAACATTTTCGAACTGCTTTATGTTATAATTAAAAAAATCTAATTTTCCATAACTTTAATTGTTTTACTAGTTCGGCAAACTTCTATTAGTTGTAAAGGGTGGTCTAATAAAACCTGACACTTGTTAAACAGATCTTTCTCCGCTGTTATTATATTTAGAGTCTTGGTTGATGCAACAATAAAAACCTCAGTACAAGTACTATCAGTATTCATGGAGTAGTGGACAGTTCACCTTCGTGGTTTTTGTTATTGAAGTATTCTTATAAAATAATGAGTCTCTTACTGCTACGTAACGGTTATTTTTTAACAAATTGCATGTTTTTCGTCACGGAGCTGTTCCTTGCAGGAATAGTATTAAAGGGTGTGTGAAAATTGTAGAAATTATGCTTCTGCATTAAAATTTAGGAATATAAATAAACTCATGGTACCAGGAAGATAGAGCGACTGAGCACACGAAAGGTTCCTGGGACCTCTCATTTCACGTTGTGGTAATGACACATGGCCTGTGTGGTCTCCGAATCTCACTGCTTGTTACTTTTTGTTGTGTGGCTACCTTAATAGCAAGGTACAAAACCTTACACAATTGCCTATTTAAAGAAACGAATAAGAGATCATGTTGCTGGAATGCCAATATCTATTAAATGCCCAGTAATGCCAAATGTTCAGAAAAGATTACAGTCATTTGTGGATGTTAGTGGGGAACATTAATTTGATGTTATATTCCATAAAAATGAAAATGGCATAACTAAGCACATAGTACTTTGACTATTTTAATCAATTATAAATATTATATCTTGCAAAATTATTTCATTTCGAAAGCTGTCATGATATTTTAACCACCCTTTATTTACTACACACTTCACTTAGGCAAAGTTATATTAAAGTTTTTATAAACATCAAAAGACTGCCTAAGCTTCAAAATAGGACATACTTAAAGTATTTTCAAAATATTTTATAGTTGACACACATCTGCACTATATTATGATGATGTTAATGTTGGTTTATCAACAAATATGTATGATTAGCCGACACATTATAAGATGGTACATAATTAAGTTATTTTGATAGAATACGTTGTTTACAGTATCTATATTTAGTTCATTAGTAGCATTCTGAGACTTAGGTCTCAATCATTATGAGAGAGCATCCGTGTTATCACTGAACCTAATTAACCTGCAATTGAGCGCAGAATGTGTAAGCACACGTAGCATATACTCCACGTGAGGGGAGGCATATATTCGCTGCACCACTAATTGTATGCCTGCCATGTTGGACAAAGTTGTGACACTTGACTTGTTATAGTGTTTCAATACTGTCACATGGGACACGAAACCGACATAAAATAATGATGTTGTGAAACTTCCATTTGAGGAACTTTTATTTAATTAGTGTTTTTACTAATAAATTAGTAGTGTACATAAATAATGACATTATTGTTCAGTATGACTTAGTTACTACATTTATGAGTATTTTTTTTAATAATGATTAAAGTTTCAACGAAACTATTTTAACCGCAGTCCTCTAATACAAAACTATGACTCATTAATAACACAAATACCTAGAATACAAACACACTAATTAAACGGGTATAAAACACCTACTTCCTGTTTTAAAACCACAGCACGGTATAGCTGATTAATATACGAAATTAAAACTGTATGTTATGCGATAACTATACAGTATCAATGAAAGATTATGAATTAGCCCATTATTATTCAGAAAGCATAGACTTCATCTGATACTTTTCTTAATGAAACATGAGCATGAATCAACCAAATACACGCTAAATGATCTATTTATCGTAACCTGAGCTCGATAAAGTGTGAAGCTTCATAGGTTGAAGAGTTGAGATATTTTTGTGAGTCTAAAGATTAAAACATGTGCTGTGGATTCATGTTTTTTAGTTATCCTCAAAACACTCAGAAGCAGTTGCAAGCAAATCTTTTCATATAAAAATCATGTTAAAATTTCAGCTCAAATATTACAATATGTTTTAAAATCAGTGTATTATAAGCTATAATATTTGTATATAACACAAGTTTGTTTAAGGTATTAACATACTAGAAGAGCCATGACGTATTTATAGATTATCTCTCCTTTTTAGAAAAAAACTTTTGAAATACATTTACTCACGTCTTGAAACTTCGCCACGATCCCTAGTCTTACCTATCACACGAATATCCTTTAGTCCGAAAGCAAATGTAAAGGTCCTGTCAGGACTAAATGCAAAGAGGGCTTCTTTAGCATATTGGAAGTGAACAAATAACAATTCTTTAGGACTTACTTATTAAAATGAAACCTATTCTAATTGATTCCCATTTATATACAGTAAAGTTAGATTTAAAAAAACTTTTGCGGTCTGAACCACTTTTTCTATTCTAGAAATATTTTTTATAAACAACCCTATAGTGGTGATAATGAATGATACATTTGACCTATTTAAGGTACATATTAAGGTATGTCAAAATACGAAAAAAAAAATATATATATATATATATATAATATATATATATATATTACATATATTTTGTGTGCTTTTCTTTCCTTAAGAGTTGATTGATTTAATCTAATAATAACCTTAAATATAATAATATATAAATTAGATCAATGTGCAATAGACATAGACCTTAGATATCAGACATGTTTTATCCGGCTTTATAATGTCAACATGGTTTTTATAATTTAGATTTCATAGAACAATCAAAGAAAAAAGGTTATACTCGTATTTCAAACCTCTCCTAACACTAATATTTTAAAAATAATGGCTTAAGTATAATGTTATAAGCATTTATGAATTTTCTTTATATCTTATAATTTAAATTAAGGACAGATACCTTTTTCAAGGCATGACTCTTCTTAAGTGTTTATATGCATTTAACAACTAAAGATATTTTTTATGTATACCATCCTATTGATGGTTTTATCCGTTATTACTATATTCAAATACAAACCGATTGAGATATTGAGTTTATAATCCATCCAGACTTTGATGGATTACTGGAATGATTGTTTTCTTCACTTACCTAATCTTTGTACCATTTTATCTTCAATTTGAAACTAAACCTTAATAGTCTATTCATGAAATACCATTCAAAGTCACTATTATCATGATCAATGATCTTAGCTTGTAATAATATTTTCTGTGAAAGACAAATTTTAACCGTGAAAATGTCATGTAAAATTATTTGCTCTGGCACAGCATGAAGAAATACATTTATTCATGTGCGTAAGTAACCTCATTAATTCTTTTATAAAAAATGGTATATAATTTTATACTTGATAAATTAGCTAAACAGAAATTGATCTAGAATAGTCCAAAGATCAAAGACTCTTTTAGGAGTGAACTTGTCTATTTAAATTATTGGAATGGAACTTTCCTACCAATAAATACTATAAGAAAAGTATTTCAAGGTTAAAATTATTGTAGCCTTAAAACACAAATATTATCATTACGAAAGCCTAAAAGAGCCTCAAACGTTTTGAGGTCATGCTTGACACCGTAAGAATGAAGAAATGACTACGGAGGAAAGTTATTTTTTGAGAATAATTTTTTGTCATCCGTTCGTAACAAATATATTGATGAAGTTTTTGTCTTTTAATATTTTATGTTCGATATATCTTTAAAATGCTTTCTCTTCCAGTTGGTTTCCATTACATTTAGCATCGGAGAATTAAAAAATCATCAATTTGAAACTACAATACATTGACTTTGTCCTCACAAATAATTCGTAGGGCTGGGAAAACATTATTTATGTTCGTCCAGCTCTATTTTTCCACACGACATCGGACAAAACTGACTTATAGACGTGAAAAGGTTGCTTAAAGCTTCATTTATATATTATCAACAATAAGTTCGATGATGGTGTACATTTGTTTTATAGGTAACCTCGATTACAACAAAAAATGCAGAATAAATAAGTTTGAAAACAAGCTGAGTAGAATCATGTGAGATATAAACATGCGAGATATTAACACATGTCGATTACTCCAACAGCAAAAAGAAAGAAAAATAGAATGAAAAACTAAATGATTATTGTAAAATCACAGGAAATTTTATTATATAAACACCGCTATGAAGAAAATAAAGGAACGACACTATTAGACACATCAATAAATATAAAATCCACGTCATCTAATCATAAACAGATCCTTGCATTAGTGAATTCCAGTTTCTTTATCTAACTGGATAAAGTGGATATTAATATTACTTATTTGTCTGTCGGACGATTTTAAGTATCTCTTTTGTTTCAACAGAAATACTATTATTTATTATTTTAAAACTTTTCGATACACTCTCACTACACGATTTCCACTAAAACTAGTGCAGTTGATGGTAAAATTCCTCTATTCAATTATAAAAAAACAGTGGCTAAATTTGTTTTCGTCTGTTAGACTATTAGTTTATTTTTCCACATGAGCTTTTTATAATGGTAATACAACGTATTTATTACTTTTAATAATTATTATTAGGTATGCTACTAAATTTTTCTAACAAACAATAAAGTATTGACACAGTTAAAAAAGTATCTAATATTTTGACCATTGTGTCGTGTTTTAATCTTTCCCATCCTAACAGTGCAGTTCAATTCCTTCGTGTTTTTATTACACACGGAAATTTATTTATGTTGTGGCCTAAAATATTAGGCTAGCATACATTTAGCCTGAACTGAAGTCTAAATACCAGTTGATATTAATATACTTAATGTACACAAATATCAAAAGAGAAAAACCCGAAAATAGCTTGCTTTTTTAAACCTTATTTAAAACTCTTATATCTCATAAAATATTGTAAGTGTTTTCATTGATTTATATATATATATATATATAGGATCAGTACATATTTCAGTATTTTTAATGATCATTTACAGTCCAACTCTTAGAGAAGACCTTGAAATAGGTTTTCTTCTTAGCAACCCCATTTTTTCTATCAGTTTATTTGACATTTATAACCAATTTTAAAGTTAAAAAAGTTAAAGTTTAAGAGTGTCACTAATATTAATTATTCATTAATTTATTATTTTTCATTCTTAGTTACATTATATGATTTAATTCTCGTAAAATTTCTCAGAGGAAACATCTCAGATCGTGATTGTATCAGAATTTTTAAAATGTATATTGATAATTATGACATTTTTTAACCAGCGACGTATTATTCAAACATTTTGTTGTGTCAATAACATAAATTGACCTATTTTCTATAAATCTTTTGGAATTATAATACGTTTCGATTATTTTGGTATTAAACTTTCCTAATATATTGGTACATATCATACATAATTCTGAAAAGACCTACGGACATTTTAAAATTTTATAATTAATCTGGATTATTATTAGAATCATTCAATTTGAATCTAATATGTTTTATATTCAAAGTATCGAATTGTGATGAACTTTGTTCTTGATTAATCTGTCTATCTGCTTGAAAGACCTACGTTCCCAGTGTGCAGTGTGTAAATGTATGCTAATTATTGTATTATATTCTTCCAATCTTCAAAGTGGCGAACTATTTTGTTACTTATATATCCAGTATTAGTTCAAATTGCTTAAATCCAAAATTACTAATACTTATACCGAAACGATCAACCATGATTCACAACAGTTTTGGATGTAAATATTCTGAAACCATAATTTATTTTCTTATTCTCCATAAAGGCTTCCAATTAAAAGAAATCACAGTATGTCGTTGAAATCATTATCTTTTAATTGATCAAGATGATTTGCCATTTGTATAGTTTAAAACAATCAAATTTCACTAATCAACCAACTTGTATTAATACAGATCGGAAGTGTATAGTATAAAGGATTAAACATGGGAATAGTATTCTTTGCTTGAAGTTTATTTCTAGGGAATAGTACATTAAACTTGCCTGCATAGGCACAGAAAGTACGAGTACATAAAAACTGTAAAATAAAAAAAATGTTAGTATAAAAAGTGTTGCTTTTATTTCAAAGCAAAGGGTTTAATTCAAATTAATTTATAGTACTATTAAAAAAATGTTTATGGATTAATTTAAATCATAGGGTTATGAGTTAGTTTGTATATTGTATATTATAGTTCTGAGAGTATCAAAAATTTGTAATACTATTATTATACAGCTGATATTTTAGCATCATATTTAAATTTTCACATAATAATTACAAGATGGTTTTGTTACAGAGGAAATGAAGTTTTGAATGTAACATGGAGAAACAGAAACATCACAACCATAACAAACATTTTTATCTCTCCCATTAGAAAACAGCCGCAAGGTGGAACAGTTTCCGCAGTTTCAACTCACAAACTCGCACATAATGACTTCACTGTCCAGTTACAAGTTATAACTTATAATGTCTAAATAATATTTTAACTCCGTTTTGATCCTGTAGGGAAATTAGTTTCGTTATGCCAAGTTTACTGATATTAATAGAGTTATAATAATCGTAGTGAACTAACACAGGATATTAATCATAACATTACAGAAAATATTTTAAATTTACTATTAATAAAAGTGTTCTCTTTTAAACGTTTTCTCTTTGATGAATAATATATGCAATAGTAATAATAATGTATGATACAAATATTTGCAAAGACATTTTTAAATTTCTTGAAATGGTTTGATTGAAGACATTATTCATGTATATAAATACAAATAAAACCACGCTGGTTTTACAATTCAGAGGTAATACTTACTATGATATGTTGTTTATGATATACTAAATTTGCTTTTAAAGCGTAAAATCCCTTTTGTTTCTGTATAAACAATAATTAGTTCTAAAGTTTGTAATCCGTTTAAAAGTCAGATGGGAAATGCTATTATGGAAACCAGGATGAATGAAATGTACTAGTTAAACTGAATGGAGTAATAAAACGTGTGTGATAGTTACATCATTTAATTAATTGCTTATTACATAATTTAAATCTCTGATTAAATCTATATCCTGTTTCTAACGAATCATGTACTTGAACATTTCTATTTGAACCATGATTTTAATGAATTAATTTATAAACCACTTTTATACTTGACCATAAGTTTGCTATTAAACTCATTTCGGTGGCACCTATAAATTGAATGGTTTCACCTGATATAAAATCGGATGTTTATACTGATAGATATTACGCTACTAAAAGAGCTACACAAAGCGTTTTTATCACAAATAGACCTGGCATTCATTGTTGTGTATGTGGCCACTTTACATATCTATATGTACCAGGACTGTAAAGGGTATATCGTCGCAATGAGTTGTATAATTTTCAAAATGTGGGATTTCGAGTTCAAAGGTAAACTATAGCATATTTGGTACCTCATTTTGTTGAAGTTAAACCCATCTCCCATTCAAGTTATTAAGTGAACCTCATGATATATTCTCTATGACCTTCGTAAAATAATATATATAAGTTTAGTAACCTTCTAAATCAATTGGTCCTTTATATCGCCATACACATTGTGTGTTGAAACTGTTCGTTCCAATTAAAGTGTGTTATTTTACAAGCTCAAACGTGTTATATTTCAATATCAGAACTGAATCAGATTTGTGACAGATAGGAGGCTATGTAACCTTATTGAAGTTTTAAGACTAGTTTTTTAGTTTCTCAGACACTTTTTTCTACAAACATTGACATTTGGAAATATATGAATGACGACTCAGTTCATTTCAAAAACGTTATCATTTGTAATGAATAGACCTTACGAACTAATTCCGGTTCCAAACAATATAAAATACACTCAAACTAAATTTTATAATTTGAAGGATCAATCTAACCTTATTAGAGCCAATCCTTCAAATATGGGGATGTTTGAGATTCCACGGTAATACCAGTGGGCCAATCTGAGGATTACCTTCCTTTTCAATGGTGCTTACATTTACCGTCCTGAATACACTCAGCAATTAATGAAAGTTATATTCGATCAGATTAGATTAAAATGAAGGTATAAACAACTCTTAGTTCCCAAAGCGTGACCTAAGCTTATTGCGCAACCAACGTTCCACTAGTAGGGCCTTTACCTTCAACGTGGTTCGAAGAATATCTGCCCAACGATGAGGTCGAATTTATCAACTGACTGTGAGGTTTAAAATAGGGCTCTTCTCCTAGTCTCAAGTCTTTTAACATCCTAATAATGTGTTTATCATCTCTTTCGGCTGATTACATAGTAATTGTAAATAACAAGATAAAAATTTCTATCTGCGGTGACGCGATTACATACTTAACGTTTCTCCGACGTTCTTTCAAATATATTTGGATCCATTCGTAAATATTCTGTTTTATGCTGACAGTTGATAGGGCTAACGTATTATCCAATGTTGGACTTAATACGTAATTATCTGCCTTCATAACAGTTACATTTAGAATGATATAAACCGTACAATAGCGTTCAACGAATTTTTATAGTATTACTAATATCTAATACTTCCCGAATGGACTATATTATTATAATAGTAGGATATAATACCTTTTTATATTGTTAATAACAAGGAACATTTTATAAAGTCATACAGTTTTAAAATTTATCTTTAAAAACTTCATTTCAAGGCCAAGTTAAACTATGACCTGAATTTTGTGTGCTAACTATTGATTTTTTAAGTACTACTTGAGTCAGTGGAAATATTGACGTACATATTGTAAAGTTTACGTTCCACTTTCGATGTTTATGAGTTATTTAACTCTATTATGATTCTATATAGTTAAAAATATATATAGTTATGAAACTGAATAATCTAAACGTGATATTTGGAATTTTTTATATCACAAACTACAAACAACTTTACACTGTCAGAACTACGAAAACAACCAGACGTGTCTCTGATGTCTCTGC
Organism: Homalodisca vitripennis; assembly: GCF_021130785.1. Lineage (NCBI taxonomy): Eukaryota > Metazoa > Arthropoda > Insecta > Hemiptera > Cicadellidae > Homalodisca > Homalodisca vitripennis. Next base: position 17,842 of record NW_025778318.1, read on the forward strand.
TGGAATGTAGTAGTTTCCAGTCCGATGTTGCTCCAGCACAAATCTAACAGTTTCCAGGCCACTGGAGCCAAACTGCCAGCTATAGGCTTCTAACTGAACCTGCCCAAAATAAATGTCTCTGCTCACGTTTTATTGGGAACTCAAGGTGACCTGATTTGTTCTGTTCATTGGTTCTCTTCTAATCCTGTTCTAGTTCTGTTCTATCTAAAACATCTTTTCCTAAGGTTGTTGAATTCCGTTTCTATTTCTTACGTTATACAAACATAGTCCATATATATATATATATATATATATATATATATATATATATAAAACAACTAAATATATAATTTATTATGAGGGATTTAGTCGACCTAATCAAGTTAACCTAATCAATAGCACAATTTAGATATATAAAATATATCAAATATATAGAATAGTATATAGAATTGTATATGGAATATATAGAATGCTCAAGTTTATAGAACATTTTTAAAACTAAAAGTTATTAATTAATTTGATTAAATTAAATTCTCTAGACATTTTTCTGTTTTCTCTTACAATTACCTTGTATTATTTGATTATTTTTATCAGTGGTATGGCTCAAATTTAATCTTATATGTAACACGTAATGTTTTACATGAAATACTATTACCTAATTTAACTGCTTAGAGTTAAGTTAAATATACTGAGTGGTTTTTCATTAGATTTAAAAGTAAAACGCCTTTTGTCATCCTATTTGCAAATGTCCACTTAGTTATTATTCAAATAAAAAAAAAGTAAAGAATGTCTTATTTTACCAGGCGAAGTTAGGACTAAGAAGCCCTCTCTAACACTTAACCTGGGGACCAACGGGTGACTTCACCTATCCAAGCAACGGCCACGCTCGACGTTGCTTGATCTGGTTATCTTGCAATAACCGCCGTACCCGCTACACTGCGCTATTTGGCAAATTCTTTTTAATTAAAATCTTTATATAGTTTTTTGTCATGCGAAGTGGGTTCTGTCGTTTCATTTGATTTACCGAGTAAGCACTTTCTCGTGCGGACAGACGGAGAGCCAAAAAATGAAATATATTCAGCCTCTTTAACGATATACTTTACTTGCGCTGAGCCAATTATATTCTATAAAAAACCATAAGTATAATTATTGAGAAAGTGCTCTAAGATTAAAATAAATACGTTAATGTGTTTTTATTCTAAAAAATCACGCAAAACTATTATTACCAAAGTAAATCTTACCTAAGAGCTAAATAAACAGTTTGACTACAATTTTCTTTCACTTATATAATCTCCATATGTATTCTTATAGCATTTACTTTCATACATAATATTTTGTTACAATTTTAATCAACGTAAAAAAGTACGAATCAAAATAATATTACTGATAAATAACTACTGATGTACGTTTAAATTAAAAAGTGTTTGTGGTTCCCCATGACTTACTCAATGCCACTGAGGTATGCATCTAAAAATAAAATAATTTTAATATTTTATTTCTCCTTTCATAGTTCATTCTTAAATCATAACTTCTTCATCTGGCCATTTATAATATTCATAATTGATTAAATAAAAATGTACTATAACATATACATTTTAAACTTCATAATATACGTAATTAACTGTCCATTTTAAAAAGTTAAGAATTCCTTTTCGTTGACAGAATGTGACTAACAATTTTTCCACAGTTAATAAGTTTTAAAATGTATTGATTTATAAAGTAAGAGTAAACGCGCTGCATATTTCTATAGAACTCGGAACCCCGTTTAGCACGGCAGCTGTATCTTCACATTAGCATTCCCTTAGACGTAACTCCATTTTGACGTCAAGATTGGCGCGCATATGTGTGATGTAAGAGCACCATTGCATTAAAATCATCGTTCTGGTACTCACACAAAGGAGTATTACGAACCAACCCCCGCCCCCCTTAATCACCAGCATACACAAGTTAATATGTGTTTTATCGTTGACAGTGTTTTTAAATATTTTGTAAATAAATATACTTTAGTTACTAAAATTTTACATTTAACTGCTATTTAGCAATTCTTTACGGAACAGAACAATAATAAAAGTCAATGTACCTATTTTATAACTCGAATAGCAAAAATATATTTATTAATTTGCATTTACCTCTGGATTAATCAATAAGGATTGTTAAATCAAGTTACCTTTTTATGACAAGTATGTTTACTCTTAAAGTCCTAACATTCTAGTCAATATTTCTATACATTTCTAACCTGTACAGTTTAAAAATGTAATAGTTACTTTGAAAGTTAAACATATAGAGTACTATGATTTATTTTGTGACTATTGATAACTTAAATTATTTTTAAGATATAAATTTATGTATGTACACTGTTTATGACAAATACACTAGTAAATACACTAATTACTTTTCCATAGGGAATTACAAAGTAAAATATAGATGAATATATAGTTATAAGACACACGCAGACCCAAATTTCTTGACAAGAAATGATCAAGTAACAATGAGACAGGTAAATTTCAGATTTGTATATTTAGTCACTAAAAAACTCCAAGTACAATTTGACAACAAATTAAATTTTTTACATCTTAACGATTAACAAGAACTGTACATAAATTCTCCTAACAGCTAATGATGTCATTAGCATAAGTCATTAACGTAACTGCATAAAAAGCAATCAAGTAATCCGAGTATAACCTCATACGTTGATTGTTAAATTGCAGTTATGTGTCAGCTAACACGATGCTCTTATTATAAAATTTGCTGCGTGGATAATGATAAGAGTATAAGAAGTTCACGAACTACGGATTGATCAGGTCTCGAATTGAATCATGATCACCAGGTAGGTAGTAACAGCTGCAGCCATAGAAGTCAGAATGTGTCTATTAATCTGAAAAAATCCACTTGCAAAAAATGTCATGTCTTTATTGAACAACTGCAGCAAAATCGACTTTAAGTGTTCTTTTGTTTCCGAGCCCAAGTCCTGACTGATCAGCTTCCGGATGAGCGGTGTAGTCTCACCGGCCGCCTCAGTGACGTCAGAGCCTGACAGAGCGACCGACATCAGATATAAGGCATTGTAAGTGATCCAAGATCCGATGTATATCATGTGCATTTCGGTTCCCTTTGTAAAAATTGGTCATGAAGAAATAGAGGCAAGTAGTAAGGCTGATAAAAGAACAAAAGATAGAAGCCAGAAGATGGTCGGTGTAGAAGTGGTTGGACTGGTACACTGCGTCACATAGTGTATGGTAGGCGCTCATAAGTGAGTTAACCTTCTTACAGCAGATATATTCTTGCCTGTGTTAGACGTATGGCGAGTTCTGGCGTAGCATAGACTGCCTATAGCTGTAACTCATCACTTCCAATTTCATCCTGACGTTAACGAGTCTGAATCTTTTGGCAATTCTATAGGAAACGTGTTGGAAATGAATCAACATACCCGTTCGTCCGCAGTATGAAAGCATGTAAATACAATATGCCATAATTCGCCTTACAATGAATGTGTGGTCCTCTGCCAGTGATACAAAATATTGATTTGCTCCATCTAAACTTATTGGAATAGCTGTATAAAGAATGACAGTAAATGACCTCCTTATTATCCCACAGCCAGCTTTTTTTATACGCAAAATGTGATCAAACTTTTCTAGAAATTTGCAGACTTCCAGAAAACTATGGTACTTTGATGTGTAGCTTGTGAACAAAACTTGATCCATACATAGAGTACTGCCAATATTTAACCATCCAGCCAGTAGAGATATGTTCAAATCTGTTCCAAAGAAAAATAATGAGGAGTTTCGCACCCGTGGCGTGTAAAGTTCAAAACACACAACTCCTAATTGTAGAACATTGACGGTTAAGCCCCACCAGAATACTGATGTAGAAAATACGAGTTATCTCACCCCATCAGATTCAGGTTCACATTTCAGTGGAAATACTATAAATACTTGGCAAAAGAAAAGAGCATTCCTCGAAAGAAGATGCATTTTGTAACCCACAGTTTTTTATGGATATCAGTGCATACAATTAATGATAACAGGAATAAGTTCACACGTGTTTCATTAAAACCAAGGCGAGATCAATATTTAAGAAATTTGTTCAATGTTTTCACTTATTCATTGTCAAAGTCTTCGGGATAGCAAAATATTTCTCCAATCTTACAGGTGTGCACCAAGTTTTGAAAAGAAATTTAACCGACTTACACATATTAACATAAAAGTCACTAAGTTTGTGTTACATTAAATATAATATAATATGTGGTATAGATACGATTTCTGTTCGATTTATATTTCACTTTGTTATTTAAAAACTATGTTTATCTCTAAACCATATTTCTTCGCCACTTTTGCCCATTTGTTCAACTCTCGTTCTAACTCTTCTTCCCTATTTTCCCATATCATTATGTCATCCGCATATGCTATCGTCTTAAGTTCTTCTGCTCCTTAAGTTCTTCAATGAAAGTAGAGAGAAGGGAAGGAAATAACAAAGACGTGTTAGTTGAAGGAAAAATACTTGAAAAGGTGAAGATTTTCTGTTATTTAGGAAGTATCATAACAGATAGGGGCACAATAAGAGAAGAGATAGGAAACAGAATATGGAAGAGTGGTAAGTTTTTCAATATGGTGAAGAAGATTGTGTGGAGTTGGAACATTGGGAAAGAATCAAAAGTGTTGATTTATAAATCTTATTTCCAACCAATTTTATTATAAGGAGCTGAGACGTGGGCGTGACTAAAAATGATTTAAGCAGATTGGAAGCTGCAGAAATGAGATTTTTAAGAGGGATAGAGAAGACTACAAGAAGAGATAGAATAAGGAACGAAATAACCAGAGAAAGATTGAAGGTAGTTTCACTGCAAGAGACAATGGAAAGAAGAAGAATACAGTGGATGGGGCATGTGAAGAGGATGGAAGATAATAGAATGCCTAGAATAGCACTGGAGAAGGAGGAAAGAGGAAGAAGACCAAGAGGAAGACCGAGAGGAAGATGGGAGGACCAAGTGTGGAAAGACATAGAGAGAAGGGGACTGCAGAAAATGCAGGTGGAGGAAGAGGAGACCTGGAATGACAGACAAAAGTGGAGGAGGCTGTGTACGACGACCCGGGAAAACGGAAACGTCAGATGATAATGATGATGATGATTTAAAAACTGGTATTGCTAGGCGAAGTATGTTTCTTTGAACGTATATTTTGTTTAAGTAACGAAAATTCTGAGTGACTTTTTACTGAGTAATAAAAAAAAAATCAACTGCGTTATGACTTAACATGTCAAATTCAAAATCTTTCACAGTGTGATATTAAAGTGCACTTCACTCAGGATATTGGATATTGAAGTAAAATAATTATATTTATCCTAATGCATCTCAATCAGACTAAAATTCTTATTGTTATTTGCTAAAAGTGCCGAAACGTTACTGGTAGATTGATTACTAGATTTAATAACAGTGGAATTAAATCATAAAGTTTTATTCTAAAGTAATGAACTGGTTCTTCATATTGGCTATTTTCACAAAATGTGTGTCGCGTAAAACGAGCGAAACCTTGAAGAGACACTAGTAAAGGTTGACAGAGAGTCCTTTTTGTTCTTTACGGCACTTGCATACATTAATATAATTAGTAAAAATACTTAAATGAAACTACGGGATTCAAATGCTTAGAATCATATTAAACAACAGATAAACAACGATAAAAATTCGAATACTTTGGTAAAAATTGGTAAAAATAAAATAATAATCATTGTGAACATATTTAATAAAAATTACATAGTGGCTGGACCAGCGACATACCCTAACAAAACTTAGTACATATGTTATAACTTCTGTTGCTGAAGGGTACAAATTTTATAACTTTAGTGCAAGTTCGTACAAACTAGCTTCTAACTACCACTTAACCACTTCTTCACCCAAATTTACTCTGCATTGCATTACATTTTACATTAAATTTATTTTATTGAATAGTTTTTAACGATTTTAGTAACACTAGAAATATTTTAGACAAGTTTGTATAAGCTCCAAAGTTGAAGTTATTAGTTTTTTATGATATAATACAATGAATTACAAAGAGGACGCAATGTTCAATGATTTTATATTAAAAAACATGCACTTAGTGTCTGTTGTATTGCTTAGATATTAGTAACTAGAATTGAATGATTATGTAAACATTGGACGCGTATGAGCACTTCTGGTTTAAGCGTTTTATATTACCAACACCAGTGTTGTCTGCCTTATTTCTACGATGAAGAAAATCTGTCAATTTATAATATATATTATAATAATAGATAATTATGTGCACTGTAATTTAGTCAGGTCTTAGTTTTTTTCTCTCCCATAGTTGAACATGGCGTGTTTCCTGCAGATTAAAAAATTAATAAAAACATAGTATTATACATATGTTATCTTATCAATGATTTAAGCACCAGCCTGAAAGAATAGAGAAGCTTGAAAGAATGAATGAAGCTTGATAGTAGCATCACTACTTTTTATTTCATTATATATATATATATATATATATATATATATATATATATATATATATATATTGATCAGAAATATGTACTACTTCTGACAACAAAAATGAATTTTAGATATTAAATTTGTCTTTTATATCTCCATTGCAGTACTGGCCAAGTACTGCATAGTTAATATTTACTAAAATGTTTATTTTACTAAGGGTTTATTTTTATTCTCTGGATAATTTTATATTTTGTGCTCAACAGTGATTTATTGATAAGGTTGAAATAAGAAGGTTATTTATACCAGGCTTCTTTCATTCTTTCAAGCTTCTGTATTCTTTTATACTGGTGCTTAAATCATTGAAAACATATGGTTGTGTCATCATAAAACAAAGTTTACACGGCAGAATTGTTTATATTCAACAGGCGCTTTCAATTATTATTCAGAATCATATATAAAATGCAGAAGCGATTTTTAGCTAGTTTTGGCACCAGTTGTGCGTAGCCCGGAGGGATTTTCATCTAGCGGTCTAGCATCTAGCTTAAGAGATAGCTAAAAAAATTAGCCGTACAAACTGATCCGCGTAAAACGGATGGAAAATGGATTTATTAATTTAAAGATCGTGATCCTTAATTAACATTACGAGAACCCTAGCTTACACCAATTCACCAATTGGGACGAGCAATATGCTTTAAGAAAGACAGTGTGTATAAGTTTGTTGACTACTTAAAGAAAATGTAGATGAAAACAACATTGATGATACTAGAGTGAGTATACAATGTAGATGAAACTGGTGTAGAAACCGAATTGTAACCAAATGGTAAAAAGTGCTTGCCCCGATAGGGAAAAGGCAGGTTGAAGTTGTATCAAGTGGTGAACGAGGGGTATATACCACCACTGTCTGTTGTAAAACTGCAGCTAGAAATTATGTTCAACAGATTCTTTATTTTATGTGCAAATTAATGATCTACCAGCTTTAAATTGGTGTAAGGGCAGCGTTGTAACCTTTTTAGTGTGATATAAACCATCATTGAACTCAGTGTTCCTCAAATATAAATTAAGCTTGATGCACAATTTAGTCTATATAAATTTCGTATTGATATATCGTGTGGAGAGAAAAGCACATAGACAGACACACAGGAATTAAAATTTTTCCAACCCCACGATTAATAGGCTTCACTAAAATTCAGCCAACAACACGTGGCAGTGGGGCCTCAAACATTACTTGGTTCTCTATGAAATAGTCGTATTTATAGAAATAAACCTATACTTAGTAAAGTCGACGTTTCGTTTGAACATTTATAGTCTGAAGATGACTCTTTATAAAGTGATCAAAATAATTAATAAGAGAAATGCATATATAAATTTTCTAACATGTGTGGAATAAAAAGTGTAGATTATTGTTATCACACTGGCCATGTACTGTCAAAAATATTCCTTATACTGATTGTTAACGTAACAGTGGTAAATGTCGATAACAAGTATTTACAGCTATTTCCATTTGTATTTTAAAAATATATATTTTTCACGGATTTTAATTATTTAAATGCAATAATTATGTACTATTACTTTCAATGGGCTGAGAAGAAATTATTTCTGCCTATCTGTTCTCGCGAACTGAAGAATGAACTGAGCTATATATTTTAAATTGTGCATGATGCTTCAATTCTATATAAGCAACATCGAGTTTCATTTTGATACTTTTTAAACCATGGGACTTAGTTGAGAGTTGACAAACATTATAATATATAATATAACACTGATTACTTGTTTAAAATTTAGCTTTACTACAATTGTAAATATTTGTTTATCAAGGTATTCCATACACACAATTATGTAATCAATATTTTATATCCTCAAAATATTTCAGTCGAGAGATATTATTTTTGGAATATTATGTACTATAAAAGCAAGGGGAAGAGAGAATTTAAATCAATTTTTAAACATCAACAGTCTTTATAAGAGTCTGAACAATTGCAGTACATTCGGTGGCAAGAAAGGACAGTTTCGAAATGCAAAGTTTAAAATTAGTAGAAATAAAAGAAAATTTTTGCACTAATTTTCAAATATCTACTCAAAACTCAATCCTTTCCGTCTAAAATAAGTTGTTGTGATACATAAATAATGGTTGCTGACAATATCAGTGAGATATAAATCCAACAAACATGTTTACGAACATGAAATACCATAAGCTATCAACCCACAATTTCAACTGGAGAATTAGAGGTACAAAGGACTAAGTTCAGCTTCTTAACCACGCGTAAGTACTTCAGGAATAATATTATCCGTTTTGTATTCTTATACACAGCTCCTTCTTGTTTCAAATAAAAAAAGTTAAACTATCCATTGTTTTATATATTTGTACAATGTAACTTTAATATATTGATTACTTTTAATACATGTATTTATTTATTTATTTGGATTTTGTAGCGAAACATAGTAAACTTAACTGTGGTGTCAAAATTGTAATACACGTTAATCAGAAGTGTCCTTGCGTCGCATAGCCAAAAATAAAAACCATTCATGATATAAACATGACACTATAATGTAACATGACACGTAACAGTTCAGCATCATAACGATGAACATTGTAATAGTATTTACTTAAAATATTCCTAATTAAGGTAAAAAACTACATACATCCCTACTATTTCTAACATAAAAATGCTTTTTTCTCTATGAAACTAAATACTTCTAATTTAGCATTTATGTACAATGGCCTAAAATAGTTATATTATTACAGATATTTTTGTAGCTACAAGCTAATTCAAAAAATTATAATCATGAAAAATTGAAGAGAAACTCTAATTGTTTGACAAATACTTTTAAAACTGTGTTACTCTGCGACTTTACGGCCTCAAAACACTGCTCTTTAGACTTAAATATAAAATGTATCAGGTGATTGGATATCTTTTAACGACATATCAGGAACGTTTGGCATGAAATTTAAAGGGAATATGCCTTAAGTCCCTTTTTACAATAACATTATCGCTGTCTATATGATATATTTCAACATTGTGGCATAGTAGCGTAGGTAGACAAATTAAATTATCTTTTAATCACCAGTAAGCCTGTTACGTTAGACAATGTATGGAGTTCTCCTGCCTTTTCTTTAGTTATAACGTTTCATTCATACGTTTACTACATTATTGGTAAATTTTCTGAAGTTAAATATTGAGTTATATTGCGTAAAAAAGAGATAAAATTTAATCACTAAATACTTCTTATGGATCCGTTTAAAACTTTCCGTAAAATATGTATATTAAGGAGCCTGTAATTTGTGACTTGACGATCGTCAGTAAATGATCAAAAGTAAAACAACGTTTACATCATGTTCAGTTACAGCACGAGTCAATATCACAGCTCCAATGGCCTGGAAACCAGCAGCTTTGTGCTGGAGTATCACTGGAGATTGAACATAAGAGTGATGTTACATGTTCAAACTGTCCGAATTCAACTGGAAAGCAACATATTAGTAACTTGTATTGGATGATTATGTACTGATTTAATATGGGTCGAGTTTAATTTCTTTATTTACAATGATAACAAACAATGTCATCTAATGTTGAATTTTCGATAGCAATATAATAGAGGTCTAGTTTACACATCAGGATAGTCTCTACAAGAGTAAATTTTTTCGTTTTGTGTATTAAGTATCCTGTGCATGAACCAGTTTTTCAGAGTTTTCTTTTCTTATGTTAATATTTTTATGAAATAAATGGGTGTTAATTTCCTTCAGTATTTACATAGTATATAAATGTTTTAATTTACCATGTTTACCTATTTCAACGACGTTTCAGTTACGTAAGCAATCTTAATTTAACACGCTGCATTTGCGTTTATAAATTATTTCGTTTATTTCGTTTGTAAATTATGAGGTTTATATGAGGAGATAAAATTTCTTGGTGCATAGGTTGCTCTTGCTTAAAGTAAGAGGGATTTTTAGTTGAAACTGCCAAAGGCTGGCCGTCCGAATGTACGAGTATGTTGGGTAGTGCGTTCATCTCAGCGATAACTCCTAATAGAAAGGTTCTAGAGATGTTGAACTTAGTGCATAGGTTCCTTTTTGTCCTAGGAAGAGGCCTATTGATTTTAGGGTGGAAAAAAGAAGCACTCCCTGTCTGTTTGTGCATTACTTCTTTCGTTCCGTTCTGTTTCTTCTTTTGTACAACTGTATTTTACTCAAATATATGCATTTACCTTTTTTATGCTTGACCATCATATTACATGAAAGATAAATAAATATACTTTATTAGGCAATATTTTAGAATAATATAAAATCACATGTACGTTCTTTCAATGAAATAAATAATTTGTTTTTTATGTTTGCAAATTAACAGATATTTAACTTTATTTAATTCACATTCGTGTCTTATAAAATATATAACAATCGTCAGTAATCATTATCATTTATTTAGGTGTTTAAAAAGGAAAACTTTACGTGAGTTATTTTATTATCTCTCATTATCTGCTCGATGTGGTCGAGGGAACAGTCAGTACTGTATCCGAGGGTGTCAAGAAAACAGCGCATAATTAATCCAGCCCCTATGTTGTTAGAAATAAGAAAAGCGCTAAAGAGCGCTCACGTGATTTGTATTTCGGTACCATTCCGAGGGATGGTTTTCTATTTTCGCAAGAAGTACTGAGTGGCGCAGAAGGTGCCACCTAAGCCCAAAATGATGGCCAGGGGCATTTCTGATCGGTACTTTTACCCTTTCTTAATCTGACGTCGGAAAAAGGACGATCTGGGATGTCTGAAAATACCAATTGGAAATACCCATGGCTATTTATTACATGATAATACACATGCATGGTGGGGTGAACTTTGGTGCATAATCAGGAGGAAATACCGATTGGAAATACCCATTGCTATTTATTACGTGATAATACACATGAATGGTGGGGTGAACTATAGTGAATAATCAGGAGGAAATACCGATTGTAAATACCCATGGCTATTTATTACATGATAATACACATGAATGGTGGGGTGAACTTTGGTACATAATCAGGAGGAAATACCAATTGGAAATACCCATGGCTATTTATTACGTGATAATACACATGAATGGTGGGGTGAACTGTGGTGAATAATCAGGTGGAAATACCGATTGGAAATACACATGGCTATTTATTACATGATAATACATATGAATTGTGGGATGAACTGTGTCTTTCTTCTTTATAAATAATATAATCTCTATGTTTAAAAATATCAAAAGCTTTATATTTTTAAGAAATTTACGACTATTAAAAAGAGCCAACCATCCGTTTTTTATTCATAATTGGTTTATAAAGTAGATAATAGACTATGTCTAGGCCTACTCATTTATATAGAATTAAAATAAATCGTTCTTTCTTTAAATTTTCTTTATTACTGTTTAAATTATATAAATTTTTAAAAGTCCTTTTATGAAATAAACAGCTTTACAGCAATTTTATTTTGCTAAAACCCCTAGATAGCTAAATCTTGTTTCATGCAAAACAATATGCACAGATATTTTGTTAATGCAAATAACGGATGCTAAATAAATTTTAAATTTATTAAGAAACAAGTAATAAATTTTACAGTACTCTAGGGTAGATCTGAAACATTTATCTATGTTCTTCTGCATCATGAATCATAAAAAGTAAGAATTGGCATAATATATTTTGGAACTGTCATTTAGAAAGTTTTTGTATTGTTGGCTATTTGCTGAGAACCTCCATATGGGCCGTGTCATGTCACATTAAATCTGCTCTAAAGCAGTTATTTACTATTCTATTAAAACAATTTAGGTGTCATACGGTTTTTTTTTTGCAATTTATTCAGATTCAAACCCACAGTAAGGTAAGTTTAATTCTTCCAAATTACAAAAGCAACATTAATACAATTTTTAAACAAAAATTTTTAGCTTACTGGGTGCGATTATTTCAAAATTTCCAACACTATCAAAGTATAAGAATGTTTAAGAAGAAGAGCGTGCTATGAAGTTCTCTTTTAGTTAACGTTATTTCTGAGAAACAGACATCTGAGGCGTTTGTTACAACAGAATGTCTGCTAGCTATTACCAAGTACATTTATTAATGGTAGTTTAAAAAAGAAACACCGTGGTTTATACGGAACATTTCAAATATGCATCAATGAACTGCAAAGCTTAGTTACACGTGTTTCGTGAAGCTAATGGTTATGATCGTAGTTTATAAAAGATCAACTTCAAATACTTGGATGGGAAGTTTAATATGACGCTGAAACTTTTATTTCTTTTTCATTGTACATTTCTTCGAAATATTTTAAAGCATAACGTTAGTATATAACACAATCATAGTTAACTAAACGCCTATTAACGTGCAAATATCTTTTATTATATCTATTAAAAGCTAAATGAAATGTTTATACTTATAATATATGTTTACTGAAATTATAAAGACTAAATATAGAAGCATTCCATATTCTTTAAAAACTTTGATTCAAATTGAAGGGTTTATATAAACATGTTGGTAATATTGAAAACATATACTAGATTCACATTTACTAAAATTATGTATTTCCACTTTAATGCCCTTACCTTTCCCATGTAAGTCACTTAGACCAATGTATGTAAGGTAATATAGATAAAAATCTTGGTTAAAATTTGGTTCAACTTAGCCATTTAGGAATCCCCACCCGGCCTGTCTTCTACAACATTTTACTTTAAACTTTATCTAGTTGAATTTAATTATTGTTACGTTACTTGTTTGACTGGAATACTACGTTTATTTAGGAGTGTAAATTGGGACTTTATAGCTCTAATTTGTCCCCTTTTAAACTTCAGGCGTGTGAACTATTTGCATGTTTTCAATCATAGCCCAAAGGGCCTAAAACCACCTCAAGCGTTTCGTCTTCACATTTTCAGTTTTAATATAGGTATAGATAAATCTATGTAAAATAAATCTATGTAAGATAAATCTACTTTACAGACCCGTATTTTCTTTCCAGAAAAATTAATCTACATTTTCAAAAAACTGTAGAACGACGTTTTAGTAACAAATCTAGCCTTGAAAAAAACACAAAGAAGATTTAAGTTCGAAATTCATAAGCTATAATTTTCTAGTTAAGTTGTCATGACGATTGAATTTAAAGGGTATGTATTGTTCAAAAAAGGGATCTAAAAATTTGACAGAACTTATCATGTTTGGTGCACATAGTTATTAAGATTTCGAGTGTAGAAGTTATTCCTGAAATATAAATCACTTCTGCTAACTATTCCAGTAATGGACTGAATTAAACCATTGTAAATAATAAGGCCTACTCAAATCATATTTCGTTTCAACAAGAATAGTAGATTAATATGCAACGTATTTTAAATACATGTGAAACATTCCTAGCTATGAAGCAGTAAAAGATCTTTTACATACTGTTCTTAGTATTTTCTACCAGATTTGGTTTCCAAAATCCTCGCATAACAGTACTTAAAGAGAATTCCTTCAATATCACTTGACTGAGCATAAATCTAAAAGAACAAAACCACATTTCGTTGGCCATTTTCGTAGCCAAACCATAACCTAGAATACTAAATAATTTTTATTAAATGATTTGTTATTATTGTTTTATTAATATGTATTCGGACACAAGCTCAATAATATCTTACGACATTTTTAAATATAGCTCATTAGATATGATCTATATTAATAATAAATCTACGTTATTTACTGCAAAGGATGAATGTTAATGTGGGTTTGGAGGGTTCCGAAGGTTTTTTGAAGGCTGAACTTGAGGTAGTATTGTATCTTCACCTATAAGAGATTGGAAGAAAGATAATTTCCTCTTTTACCAAGGTATACAACTAATAACATATCCTCATGTTGTCCTCTTGGTGGGTTGTAACGTGAATTTTGATCCAAGTAGAGCAAATTTACTGTTAGCGGCAGTATTATGTATCCTCAACTTATTGCCCTTTGTGAAAAAATGAGGATTTAAAGTTATTTTTAAAGTGATACTCGTTCCATAATTATTTGACCGAAATTGATGGGGGTAAACGTTCTTCATATACATCAGAGGAATTCAAGAGGAAAGGAACAAGTTCATAGTAAACAATAGTCTTAGGATTTATAAAAATCTTGGTTAAAATTTGGTTCAACTTAGCGATTTAGGAATTAAACTAAGTCATACAAAGAATCCCCATTTTTTATTCAAGGTAAAAATTAGATCGTGCTTTATTGTATTATGCGTTTAGACCGCGTTTATAATAAACATATAATTAATTTCTTTAAATATAAAAATATGGTTGTTTAAATATTTTCTTACATGCTTCTACTTCTACTATACTTTTATACTTCTTCTTTCTTGCTCTGAATATAACTTATAGCCAATAACTACATTCAACATAAGATAACAGCTATCAGAGGGGGTACGAAAGTAGGATAACACATAATTTACTTTTGTAACTGGGCAGTGAAGTCATTAAGTGTAGGCTTGTGAGGTCAAAATACGAAAACTAGTAAACCTTGCGGCTTTTTTCCTATGAGAGAGGTAAAAATGCGTGCTTTACTGTAAACATTTCTCTATGAACGTGTCTCACTCAAATCTATATTTCCTATTCCGAAAATTATATATTTCTCTAAAATGAGTAAATGTAATATAATATACTTACAACCAATAAAAACAAACTTAAAATTCAAAGTATTCCTTATAAATAAAAGTTATTGTATTACATAATCGCATGTTACGGCTGTTGAAAATGTAGCTAAAAATAAATACTTTAAACGTGTTTATGAACATGAAACACTATAAGCTGGCAACTAATCACTTCAAAAGGAAAATTATAGGTTGGCTACAAAGGGCGATATGCAGCTACATTATCCCACGTACTTCAGTACTTTAGAAATAATAATATCCGTTTTGTATTCTGTATAAAAAGCTATATTTCCTTCCTATGGAAAAAACTACATCTTTATATTATATCTCGTATTTGTTTAATACAATTATAACATAGTGATCCCTTTTCAATTGATATAACTTTATTGCCCCAAAATATTTCATACTTTTAATTAAGAAGTTGTTATGAGTTACTACAAACTATGTATCAATGAATAACAGTAGTTGTTTTGTAGTTATTATAGATATTAAAATGTATATAGTATTTATTTTAACATTTTCAATCTTTATTTTTAGATAAGAGCTTTAATGATGGAGATATAATAATTTAAACTATGATAATATAAGTACTACTTTTTGGATTCAAACCTTTAAAGACAACGTTTAAACTATGAGTGTAAAACTTTTTGATCAAAAAAGCTTTCCAACACCTAGATTATGTATTTTTTATTGATCAGGGGAACAATTCGAACTTAATTTTGGCCATGGAAATATAATTAATAAAAACCAAACATGTTTCTACTCAATTTACACATCTATAATCAACAACAGTTAGTCGAAATTTCATACCTGATCTGATCTCTTTAACAAACCACAATAAAATAGTATATACCTGAAAATGCCTACTTAAGTTTTACAAATGTCATAGAGCTCCATTCTACTTTAAATCACAAGTGAAGCTAAGAAGAATATAGTTTTCTTTTGAAAATTGGGTACGAAGTCATTCTTAACTGCTAGTGCTATAATAATTATTTATACATTCATCTCTCTCATCCCAGCAGGGAAAGAGAATTGCCATGTATAGTATTAAGAAATGAAATCAAGAGTTGTTTAATTACCTGAAATATTGAGATACCACAATCTGTGCTGCATGCCGATAATGTCGATATTCTTTGCCTCACGCAGCATCGGTCAGATCAATGATGAAGTTCACACATTCAGAATTAATGGTTACAAATTCATTGCATCCTACTACAAAGATATTCGTTTATACTTGGTCTTAGTACCTATGAAAGAAAATTAACCATGGATATCAGATTCCGAAATTTTTTCGTGCAGCACGGTATGGAGCTTTTTTTTGAGATTGCAGCTGTTTCGATTACTAGTCTTAAGGCAACAGTGGAGTGCATATACAGATCTCGGAAGGTCTCTTTGCGCTTCTAATTGAAAACTTAACGTGTTATTCACCATTTAAAAAAATATAAACAACCATATCTTCATTGATGATGACTGTAATAATACACAAAAAGTAGAGAACTGAAAGAAGATAAGAAGGGAAAGAAAAGGTTTGAAACATACCCAAGAGCTGCTTGGAGTCCAGTTCAGGCGTAGTCACTGTACAAAATGCAATTCCCGAGCACTAGTCACGTGTGTGAAAATCACAATCATACATCCCACGAGTATACCTCTCCCACCCGACGAAGACGATAGATTAAAATCCTCGACACGTTGTGGTATAGCTGTTTTTTACATAATATGATGATGTCCGAAATCCTGTTATCACTTCAAAACTTCTATCATACATAACAAACGTTACGCAAAGATCTAAAAGTTTTGATATAAATAATTGTTTTTTATCTTTAACAGCTTTCGAGATATAGAGGTTATGCAAATCTCATAATAATAAATTAATAACTTTTAAGTAATCGCAAATAAACCCACTACTTCCAACTTTTATATTTTATAAAAATATTACTTATTTTGATTTTGATATTTTAGATATTAAATAAAATTTATATAAAGCATAATACGAAATCCTGTATTTATATGACACATTTTATATTACACCACAAGTTCAGTAAATAGTTATTGTTTAATGATTATTCCGTGCAATATAGTCTAAACTTTATCCTATGTCTTTAATATATATAGACTTATAGAATAAATTAATAATTTTTCAGAAACAAAATATTCTAATTAGAAAAACATAAACGAAATCAAAGTGAATACTGAAAAAAACACAAATTTGTTACCATCATTATAGAGATGCAAAAATAATAATATGTTTTTGTCTGCGAAAACAACTTCCTGCAACGCCATTTAGTAACCCACATTATCACGGTAAACAGACGCAAAGCCACAGTAATCCCCACCCGGTCTGTCCTCTACAACATTTTACTCTAAACTTTATATAGTTGAATTTAATTATTGTTACGTTACTTGTTTGACTCGATTACTACGTCTATTTAGGAGTGTAAATTGGGATTTTATAGCTTTAATTTGTCCCCTTTTAAACTTCAGACGTGAACTATTTGCATGTTTTCAATCATAGCCCAAAGGGCCTAAAACCACCATAAATCCAATACACATGGCTTCGGAAATCTCAAGCAATAAAACTTCCAAGATGGTGGCAGTTCAAGGATGTGCTAAGTTGTATCTAAGTTATTTCTAAGAAAATCAAACATTTTGTAGATATAGGCACTAAACAAAGTTTATATTTATACTTTAGCGATATATATCTTGTTCTTGAATGAAAATAAAATAACAATATAGTAAATTTGTTCGTTACAACTCTTTCGATCATTAGAATTTCAGAAATAAAAAAAATCCGTTCTTTTTAAGCTTCATAAGATTGTATCAGTTTTCCGTCTATTAAATAGTTTAATATTATTTATATTCACAACAAAATCTTCAAAACTGCTGATTGCTTCAAAAGCTGAAGTCAAATAATGAAAAAAAACCTATCAATAGAATTCATGACATCAAAAGAATCTACTGGCATCTGCAGTGACTTTATTTAAACTATCGATAATGATATTATCATTCCGTAACTAGTTTCCATGTAGTGCTCTGCAACACAATCAGTTGCATTATTCCATTGTTATTAAATTAAATGTAAACCTGAAACTTAGACTGCTTTTTCTTGAATGCATGAAGTTCAACTTTAAAACTCTGCGTTGTTTTAGTTTACGTTCAAAGAAGATGATAAACTAAACATTTAATATTCATTGCAATTTCACTATCAAAACAAACAAGAAACTATGTTGATAAATAACGAACAGTTGTACAGTTTTCTCCATAGTTTCCAAAGTTAGAAATGTTGTGGCGATGAAAAGCCTAATAAACTTAGTAACTAGATATCTATTAAATACAATGTTGTAGTTTCCAAATGTTATCGTACTTATAACTATAACTATGACCAAATCCAAAATCTTATCTCTCTTTTCATTATTATGACATTATTGTGGTATATTTAAAACAAAATTATTACTACAGTCTGCAGGTTCAGTTGTTTGAGGAACTCATAGCGGAATACAACTGTCGCTCAGTGAGAACAAAGAATTGTGAGTTATTTTAGGACCATTGATTCTGTTGAAAAAAATATTATTTGGCCTTTTATGAAATCTTGGAACCGATGCCTAATCTATCGATGTTTCTCATTGCCGTGTCAAGGTGTATACATTTATAAATAAATTTTTTTGTAAAAATTTAAATGGAAAATGCAATTACCTCAAACAAATATTTTAACTCAGTACCAGGGAAAACACTGTTTTAAACGTAAAATATTGGTTGTAACAATTTTGGTGCATCAAAGGCATTGAAATCAAGAGTAGCAGTTGTCTGCCACAAAGAAAATAAACCAACAGTTTGATATTGTGTAGTAGATCAATATTGCTTTACATAAAGGCAGTAAACATACTTTGTTGATTTCTATTTATTTCATATATTTGTGATTCTTATCAAAGATGTATTCCATACACTTAATAACAGTTTTAAATTTAAAACACATACAGCGTATATTCTTTTTACGCATTATTTAAGAACGTAACATAAGGTAATAAAGCAATATGCTAAGTAATAAGCGAATTTCCAAATGGGTTATATTGTGCTGTACTAATCTAGCAAATAAATCACTTATTAAACAATATACCTAATAAATCAGATTTTAAATTTTTGAAAATAATGTTATATTAGTTATGTACTTAGGTTTACATTATAATATTCAGCACTTAAGTGCTGTGACAGAACTTAAACATTTTACAATACTATTATAGAAAAGATACTCAGACTGTTATGTTTTGAGTGATTTATACTCTGTTAATCACTCAATAAATTGGGTATAAATTACCAATAAATTAGATAACTAAGCTACAAGGCCGTTTCTGTCTCAAAATGATTCTGTTTTTTTTTTTATATTAAGCTCATATATTTGTCAGGAATTGTCACTTTATTTTGAAATAAAAAAATTTAAGCAATGACGAAGACGAACCTCTTAACCCCTGGCCTTATTATCTAACCAAAGCATAAGGATACATCTTAGAATGCTCTAAGAATTTATAGTACGCTAAGAAATGCATGTGATTTCTCTTATTACTCTCATATTGAAAATGGAAAAGGAAGTAAAAGATGTAAGAGGATAACACCAATTTTGTAAATTTTTAGGTGTTTTAAACTAAATAAGAAATATTGGACTAAACTTGTACATTGAAAAGACCAGTAAAGTGAAAATTTGGTTATTCCTATTACTCATTACTCTCTACTACTAGGACGTAGCATTGTAAGAGGTGTAATACACCATTTTAAGTAATGACACCACACCTAGTGATGTAATGAGATGATGAGGTAGAAGAAATGTGCCGTTGTTTATTGCCAAAGACTAATCGAGTGAACATCTGGTGATTATTTTAACTTATTAATCTCAGTTTATTTTAATATTATATTACACTATTTAAGAGTGAATTATCAAAGTCACTGTTGTGTCTGAAAAGTAATGAATTATAGATCTATCCATAAGATTTAAATTGTGTCTGATTGGTATTATTTTGCCATTTTCCTTCTGCTAGGTTTGCCAATAAATACAGTGACCTGGTATTATAATTTTATACAATTACCGTCCAGTACAATTTCAAGTATTTCCTGTGCAAATGTATGTTCTCCAAGTCATTTGAAAATACATACAATTTCATGCATAATATTCTGTAATATTAGTAGTATTGTACAATAAATTGTTTGCAACATGCTGCGAGAATATCTTATAGGCCTAACCATTAATATTCATTCAAATTAACCAACTAATAATTCATAATAATTAAAAAGTTACAGCTTTGTATCATAATTGGATTTAATCAATTACTGTTCCCCATATTAGTTTTTAATTTGTACAGTAATAGGAAACGTTTTTATCGTGTATGTTATTCAATTTATTAGGCTTTATTTTTCTTTCAAATTAAATAACATATTTACAATTTGATGTTATATTAGCGAATGGTAAATAAATAAGAAAATACTATTTTTCTGCTTGTACAACCATTATTTTAAGAAAAGGGACGTGGTATTTATGTAAAGTCTATACCCAGTGATGTACCTGTAATCGGGTAAATGATTAACATTGATACATTGAACGTTAGCACGGCTTCAACATCTCCGAATGAATGGAAGGCAAGCAACGTTAAGAGACCTCTCGTCTAGGACATCATACAAGACAGAACACAAAGAGTGCGTCAAGTACAAAGAGTGTCCTATACTAAAACTGTGTGTGCTCTATCAAGTTTACATACATATATATTTTAATTATTTGTAATATGATCCTATTAATATTATAAATGCGAAAGGAAAGATGTTAGGATGTTTGTGTGTTTCTATTTACGAGTGTTTGGATGACTGATACTCAATTAAATAAAATTCATTTTACAGATTTAGGCAATTTTTTTCTTTCAACTTTAACTTTCCTAACATTAAAAAATGGACATGAGGTGTTTCTTGAGGTGTTTGAGGGTCATTTGAATAACTCATTAAATTGTAAACAGTTTTGGGTTAGTAAAGTTAAAATCAAAAAGCTCATCAGTGTATTTTGTTACATTAACCTAAGTTTGCAAAACTCTAGCCATCTTTGAACGGCTGTCATTTTTGATTCGATCATCCGTTTGAGGTCGGGTTTGCGGCACTGTACTCCACTAATATAGACCTTTAATTTGATATGCATATCAACCTATGCTTACATTTAAGATTTTCTTCTGACTCCTAGTGGGCCGCCCCCCTGAGGAAGTAGCGGATGACTGAATATGTGATAAAATAGATTTTTATGTCCAGTAACTTTGTGTAAGGTTTTGTCGCTCTATTTTAAATATTTTGAAAAAATATTCAAACCGACCCGGGACTTTTTGG
Organism: Homalodisca vitripennis; assembly: GCF_021130785.1. NCBI lineage: Eukaryota > Metazoa > Arthropoda > Insecta > Hemiptera > Cicadellidae > Homalodisca > Homalodisca vitripennis. The sequence continues at coordinate 39,198 of NW_025778318.1, forward strand.
ACCCAAACTCTTGCCATCTTTGAACGGCTGCCATTTTTGACTCGGTTATCCGTTTGAGGTCGGGTTTGTGGCTCTGTACTCTACTAATATAGACCTTTAATTTGACATGCATATCAACCTATGCTTACATTTAAGATTTTCTTCTGACTCCTAGCGGGCCGCCCCCCTGAGGAAGTAGCGGATCACTGAATATGTGATAAAATAGATTTTTATGTCCAGTTACTTTGTGTAAGGTTTTGTACCTCTATTTAACATCTTTTGACAAATAATTAACCGACCCGGGACTTTTTGGACACCCTGTATATATATATATATATATTAGAGTGATAAACAGGTATTTTTTCCAAAACTACTACTTATTAGAAAACATTCCATAATTGTTAAAGTATGCTGCTAAGTTATGGCAATAGTATTAGCTGGCTGTTGTTGTAGATTGCAGTAGTGGCAAACCGTTAATTAGTTTCCACTGAAATTTTGGGATGGCATATTTACAGTAGCCGAGCAAAACAAATGCGGAGGCACTAAAATGACTCAACAAGCTATTCGATCTGTGAATACAATTTGAGGAAATAACCGAGCTCAGCGATCCGTAACTGTTTCAGATAGAATCACAAGCATTGCACCAGACACAAAATGATTAATAACTTCGATAGGTAAGTGGGTCCATTTTTTATTGTGTTAATATTGATTAGTTACGAGATAAACATTTATATAATTCCTAGACTGCTGTGCCAATGCCAATGTTACAAGTTGGCGGGTACAGCTACACTGAATCAATCTTCGATAACCGAATCAAGTGAATCGAATTGGATGCGTGAACACTGAGGGATCCTGTCTTTGAGAGCAACTCGCCTGTCGGGTCATTGGTGGAGGTTCGGAATTCATCTTTAAGACATTGATTTCCAGGTGAACTGTCAGTGAGTGTTTCTGAAATATGGCATTCATTCTATTTACAACACCTTTACTTTGAATCTAACAAATAGGACGCTGAAGGAAAGCACGAGTATACGTTGTACTGTATCAGGTTCACAGATATCTACAGCTTTGTAAAACTAAGGCAGAAGATACAAGCGTAGGCAGCGGGGTGGGTAGCCCATAAAGTAGGTATGCATTTCATTTTAGCGAATTTAAATAATCATAAATATTATTACCACATCGGGAAGGGTCTAAGTATTAGTGTTTAATCGTGTGTGCGCGTGTCCGCACAGCACATAAAGAACCGTTTAACGTACAATAAATAGAGTTAGCGCTATGGAATATCACAGGAAACGGTAAATCCTGCATTTAGATTTTTGCTCTAATTATTACAGACAGTAGATATAATGAGCCTGAAAAGTAAAGGAAACTTCATAAGAAATATATTTTATTCGAGTCTTAAGATGGAAACCATGAATAAGTGCCAGCATTTCCTTAACATCTCGTACTTTTACCATTAAAAATTGGTTTACTATTTACTTGGCGAATGGAAAGTTCCGTTTTAAAATTATTAGATATATCTGATTACATTAGAATTACTATTAATTAAAAAAAAACTAGGGATATTCCTCCACTCTGGTTTAAAATTGTTTACGTGTTACTGAAATAATTATTGGAACTTCGAACAAAGATCGAATGATTGCATTAGTACTTAATTCTCAGACTTCATGGCCTCAAAGTACATAGGGCTATCACTTATCACAAGAGAGTTGAATGTGTCAATAAAACATGTTTATGATGTTCAAGTTGTTCATCGTGAAATTACGATCGACGTGGCTAGTTCTTAATATTTAAGATTATAAATGTCTGTATATAATAATTAAAATTACTCTTAAACTGTTATAACGGTTTTCTTAATACGTGTAAATCACAGTTGGATTAATTTAAATAGAATATTAATAATTTAATTTAGTTTATGAATAGTATTCATTATAATATACATAATTTAACTTACTTGTTATAAAATCTTATTTTGAAATGCATTTCAATTGGACTAAAAGAAGTTATATTTGATTAATAAAGCGATTTATACAATGATATTTCTTGTGTATTTTAAAACCTAGATTAATTGTATGTTATCAAATGGTGATTTTATGGATGATTGTATTTTCATTTCCGTTAAAACACTCATAACAGCGAAATTTAATTTTAAAAACAAGTTTCGCCGATCTTACAAATTTCTTAGATGCTTGTAACTATTAATTATTTTGGGTTAAAAATATATTATTGCCTATTTTGTATTAATCCTAATAACAGTTTTGCTTGCCAGCCATCACAAAATCAGGGTAACATCAATGTTCAAAGCCATGTGCCATAAAGCACTTTCAATTAAATATTTTAAGATGGCAGCATCACATATAACCATTAATCAATAATGATACTAACTGCCTTGTAAACATTTCTTAATAGTAGATTGGATGATTACAAGATGTTAATTGTACATATCTTTTGTAAACCTGTTTCTATATAATACAAAGCATTGGTGTATTTTAAAAATATAAATAATAATATAGCCATAATCTTTATCATCCTTAGTCTGTATTTCCTGAAATGAAAAGTCTAGATCATTAACAACATAATTACAGCAACGTAAACATCATTATCAATACAATAGAGTCCATGCAGCAGATTAAGTGTTGTGGAAGTTCAATAAAGTTGAAGAAGAAAAAACTATCAACCAAAAGCTCAACGGTTCTAAATGTAAACATGTAAAACATACGGTGCTATGAGGTAATATTTAAAAATAGACTGATCATCAACAAACTAATTAGAGATAACGCATATACCAACAAAGGCTTATCAATATCGTAACAAGAGAGAAAAAATTTTTTTCAATCTTATATTAAAAATGAAGAATAAAACTCATAATTCATAATAATTAAATAACGAATGAACAAAACTTAACAATGATAAGCCCCATTGAACTAGTAATACAAAGAATAAGTGGCCCCTTTAAAGGCATCACCAGAGAAAATTCACTTGCATAATATAAAATGTTAAGCTAGATAAGTGCGATCTTTTAAAGTCAACCACCAAACTCTTCGACTACCACGTGGTCATCACTGAGCTAATTAAAATCTCAGAGGATACCTCTCTTAACGAGGATACGTTGTAGCTGAGTAGTTCAATGTCGTCAATAATGGAGTTTCCTTGTTCTTGGATTCTCAGCATAGGGCCGTTAATAATATAGTTCAAGCAAACCACCACTCTGGCAAAGAGGTCTCTGGATACGGTGCCAGACGGAACCTTGAATTCACTCTCTCAAAAAAGACAAAACAGTCGAGTTCATAAATGACAAGACGTTGAAAGAATAGGAAGTAATGGCTAAAACGCCTAATTTTGAGATATGTTAGTTAGAGAAGAAGAGATAATTTAGCCAAAGGTACAGCCAAGTACTATTTAGAAAACTTTAAGTAAAATAATACAATTTATAAAACAAACATGGGAAACATTAATTTTAAACACTTGACACCTAAAATAAACAAAAGGTAAATTATAATTGCTATCTATGTTAGAAAGGAAATATAATTAAATCCGTAGCAGCACTTGTCATAGGATGACACAAACGAGTAATTTAAATGCGAAACTGTTTACCGTCATTCTAGTGTCAGTATTTATCACACGGACATTGCTGTCCTGGTTTTAAGCCTCACTTCCTTCAGAAACCCTTACGTTTATCCATTGAAATTAAAAAAATTGTGTTATGTCTGTAAATGTATACAGTTTATAGACTCAGTAGCAAAATAATAGCTCAAACGATATTCTATAATTTGTAGTTGAAATAAATAACGTCTATTTCAAGTTTAACATTATCATTCTCATCGCCAAAAACTGGTAAAGAAGTAAAAATATACAAACCAAAGCAAAAACAATTTCCTAGTGTTTATGTCTAAAGTGAAAATACCTTTAATTATTATTTTCAATAATTTTATAAAGAACTTTACTTTTCATTTCTTTTACAAAAAGTTCTATTGTATTTATAAATATGCATGAAAGATTTTAAAATTGTATTTGTAGTAACTATGATGGCTACGTAATAATTGCAGATTAAATACATTTATATGTAAAATATCGTATAAAATATATATGTGTTATTTTATCAGTTATTGCCAAACTATCCGTAAGATATATTATCCTGTAATATATCATTGAAATCCTTACACCTTTTATTATACATTATTTCTAAGTAGATACAAATTATTTATATTATGGTACATGTCTATCCATGACATTTGGCTCAGTATTACTGGAGCATTTTAATAAAAGTAGTCTGGCGAGACATATACTTTGCTGGCAGGAGTACATAACAATTTCTCTTCAGTGTAATTGTCTAACTGTAGGATATTTTAACAATAATATGAGTTACAGTCAACAATTATGCAACGAACAAATCATATACGACGACTTTCTCCAACATGGCAGACATACAATTAGTGCTGAAACGACTATATGCCTCACCTTACTTCAAGTATTTGGTATATGAGCTTACATTCTGCGTTCAAGAGGAGGCTAATAAACTTTAATGAGGTTCAGTGTTAACACGGCTGCTCTCCCTTGTTAATTAGGGAATAAATTTAACGCCCGTTAATCATTCCTTTTTTATTACACCCATAAAAGGTAATGCAGGTTGATATAATTTTATATATAATTGTATACTTATATAACTTGAAATAATCCGGATATAACTGTAGCGGCGGAATATCTCTATCAAAGAATCACGGATAAAAGGCGATGAAGGATTTTACTGGGTCTAATCGCCAGAATGTTATATACAATAAAAATACTCAACTAAACTAAATGGGTACATTGCTAAAGCTGTAACTTAAAATAAACTTCTTCAATCTATGAATTCAAATATTTAGCCTATAAAATAGTTATCACGTTTATTCTCAGTCAGGTATATTCCAAGTAATACAGAACTTATACTTCTTTTTTACGAGACTTTTAGGACATTTTTGGATTGAATATTTGTATGATACAATTATTTAGTACCAGTCTCAACATAAGCCTGTAATAAATAATTAAAATATGCCCTAAAAAACGTAACAGGTACTATCATTTTAATTTAAAGTAATCGCATACTTTTAAAAAGTCAGAGAGAAGAATTTGTTCACATAACTTATATAGTTCAATTGTTTAGTATAACCTTTAACTTAAAATAATATTAAAGTGCACCAAACATGTACTTATAGACCGAAATGGTTGAAATATGTGAACATAAAAGCAGAAACGCGTAATGCTACATATTTAGATTTAGTTTTGTTAAAAATAACCGCGTAATTCTATAGTAAAACAGGATCTGAATACCTACAGGAAAGCTCCAAAGCACGCATGGAGAAGACAATCACTCTATTGACACAAACTTTATTTCATATTAGATGAAGAACACAGCCTAGGTAAAAAAACGCTTGCTAAAATACTAAGCTAAATAGGACGAACATTTTACATTTTGGTGACACAATTCGTTAAAAGTTACAAGCGTTGATCATAAAATTACAATACCACACGAGGAAAGTCTTTTATAATATTTATGCGTCGTGAATAAGTTCCTTAAACATATAAGATTAACTGAAAATTATGCTCTTTTATTCAGTTGGTTTAAAAAAAGTAATATGTGAGAAATCTCCACCGAATGTTGCCAAATGTATCTTAAAATAACGTAGACGTTACAAAGAAAATTATTATTTTGAAACCAATTAAAAGTATCATTTTGTTTTATTACTATAATATTTGGCTAGTAAAGCTCTAGCAATGTTTGTGTCAATGATTACAGACTAACAGTCTGTTATAATATTTATTACTATTATTGATCTAAAACAGTAGTATAATGCTTAAAATAATATTTATTGTAGCCTAGGAGAAAAGCTCGAGCTATTTGTCTTTTAATTAGGTTTCATAAAATCTCGAGTCGCCCAGTAACGAGATAATTGTAATTGACACTTTCTCTTATTGTTTATTTATTTATATCAAACTTTGTTGGAACTTATCTACTTCTACTTAGAATTTGTAGCCTTAATACAAAGTAACTATTAAATTATAGTTATACTTATTCTCAGTGTATATTTATGAAATGGATTAAATATAGATCTTCTAGAAACATGCTAGCAACAATAAAAGAGTACAATATACAACTTAGTAAACAAACGGTATTGACGAAGAGAGATGCTGAAGTTTCATCATGGGTCATTTTTAAGCAACTTATCACTATATGCGATGAGAGTACTTTAAACGACTAGTTGCTTTCATACAAAGCATTGTGAACAATACCATATAATGGTTTGAGGCTTTTATAATGTGCTTTTTCGATCGGTATTAATGATAAACGAGTAGTTTATTGAAATTAAATTAGGCTATTGCATTTTTTATTAATTTATTGTTAAAACTAGTTTCACTGATATTTGGTCTCTCAATAATATTTAGTTTGTTGTTTAAATGTCTGTTCATATATTTTGAATAAATAGGTAAATAAATAATAATTGAATCGGAAATAATTAAGTGCTATGTTGAGTATTGGTATCATGCTAGCTCGGAAAATGAGATATTCGTTTCCAGTCATGGCGGATCAAGTAACGTTTACAGTCCAAGCTTAACTAACTTTTAACCAAGGCTATTGCTACTTATTAAAATATAAAGAATAGGACATAAATATAAATTTTAAAATGTATGTCTTATATAATTCTTTATATTTTAATACGTAGCAATAGCCTAATTTAATTTTATAATTTTTATTGGATTTTAATTTTTTATTTGATAGACAAAATTTACTTTTATATTGTAGTGAATGTCAAATGTATTAAAAATATAATAGTTTAAATTTATAAATGGGTTCAAATAAAAAGTTCTACAATTCCTATTAAACGATTTCCTTATTATTTCCATTTATGTTTTACTTGAGCCGTTCTAATAATATTTAATACATTGCATGTACTCAATTCAACAGTAGTTTTTTAAATAAAAAATTTGTAATTTTTATTGCAGACAAGCTTATAGAGCTCGTTGTTACATTTAAGATACACATAATGTGTGGCATGTATTTTGTTTATCTCCTAAATATAATACAAGAGACTAAAGATTAAATGAGGTTAATTGAAAATAATACGTTAGCAACAGAATCACTGTTTGTAAGTTTTCATTCATTGTCACTTTAATATTTATTAACAGTAGATACCGCGGCTTTTCATGCGATCTTATATTGAATAACAAGCATTATATATACACAGACCCTTCGAGGCCATAGTGTAGGAGAATTATGTTTACGAGTACCAATGAAATGCAGTATTTCTCTGCTAAATTCAATAATATTTGAATAAATAACCCCGACAATTTCAGTAAAACTTAAAATATTTATGGCCTGATTGAAGAAATACTAAGTTCATAGTCATCTAGGTGAAAGCATATATGCAGTATGTTAGAGCACTAAAATAATTTTGAACTCGAAGTAGGTTATGTTTATGGTACCTATTGATTATGTGACATTGCTTTAAAAGGACACGCTCTTTTTCAGGTTTAGCGACCTTAGAGGTAATTACATTACACAAATGCCATAATAGAGTTTTCCTTATTTTAACGATCATAAAATATAATACATACGTACTCGGTCTCCAAAGCCTACTTTAGTAAAACCCTGTTCCCAATTTTTGCTTTGCAAATCTTCCTGGTGCCTCGGTAACGTTTCTTTTGTTGTCCAAATAAATAAAATGTATGTATTAGTCTGAAAAAAAAGTCCAGTTCAATCAAAAAAGCGTCTACATTTCCCCAATATATAAACACTTCAAAGATGAAAATTTTTGGTTTCATGGGAACGTTTCCATTGCTGCAAACAAGAATATAAATGGTGTAACTGGCTATTATATTTCAAATTCTATGTATAATTCTAAGCAAAAATAATTAATAATCTTTTTAAATTTCCATTTCGTTTAACACAATTTTATCTTTTTTGATGTCTTTACGATTGTTATAGATCTTAGCAAACGTGTCCATATTAGTAGGTATTATATCAGAAAAGCATGTTTTGAAATTAGCTCTAATATTTTCAGAGTGGAAAATTGAATTTTTATTGTAAAATATCAAATAATCCACTACTTTAAAAAACATGTATAAAACGCAAAATTATTTCAATAAATGTTCCTTTCCAAGGATATCTCATTTTGTAAAATCGGTTAAAAAATAACTATTTTATGGAATGTTTCGTATTGCACATGCAATATAAATTGACCCATAATTTGACAGTATTTGAACAGCTGTTATTTGAATCAGCTGTGGCTGTACTTGAAATACAACACTATAAACTGACTATTGAACCATTAACATCTAATAAATAGTTCTTTGTCATAACACTACCAATTTCAAACTGATCTTAAAAACGTTTTAATTTGGTTATGTTAATATTTATTACATGTTAAAAGTTCAATAGTACGACATGTTAAATACAGTAACATCTAAATTACTAACAGATGTTCAAACCTTTTTACTCCCTAAAAAAGAAGTTTGGTGAAGATTATATATCTCAACCCAAATTGAATATATAATATAATATAATATATGAGGATAAAAACATAAAAATGTCACATTCGTCTGATTAAAGAATATAATGATTTTGAGACAATTTTTTATATCTCAAGTAGTTGAGAATCTAAATATTCAAAATTCTAGGGGATGCACCCCCATTTCAAAACATATTGTTCTTTCTAGTATTTTGTAGAAATGTTCTAATTCTTATATTTAAGTCATGAGTCATAATTTCAAATTTCAACTTTCTAAGATGTTTATAAGGCAGTTGTGAAATTAGTAAGGAGTGTGGGAGGGTTTTATTTTTAAATAGATATTTATACAATGAGTGTTCATAAAATATGTTTACTAAATGTTTTATGTACATTTCATCATAAATATAAAGAGTTGAAAAAAATTATTACTTAAATAAATCGTATTTTAAGAAATACTAGTAAGAATAAAAATAGTTGAATAAAAATATATAAACTTTATATTTATACTATTTTCTAAAGCATAAACAAAATAAAGAAATATTTACTAAGGAGTTGTTCTGTTAATAGAATGTTACGGTAATATCAGAAAAGTATGCGCAAAGAGCAGTTACTATAGAATCAAAATTATGAATAATGATGCCAGTGCAAAGAGCTTAATTTACCTGAAAGCAGCTTTACATGGAATATACAATCAATATTCCCGTCTGCTTCTACACTTTTATGTAATGCAGATTTATCTGCAGATATATTTATCCACAGTACTACGATATTCGCGCTTTACAAATTATAAAACTTTGACGTCATACAACATAAATAAAGTGTTCGATTTTATAGTGTATAATGTTATATTGAAACTAACAGCTGTATTGTCTGGCATTGTATCAAGAAAATTTCCCTATAAACATCAATACTATGTTTCTTTTAAACTTTAAACTTTTCATAAGCAGATATAATAAATGGATGTAACTAAAATACACCAGTATTTACAAAAAGACTTTCCCTGAAAAACGAAAATGTATAAAATTCCCTTTCAAATATAGACCAACATTGTAGTTAATTTTCACTCCAATAAATTACGTTGTTTATTACTGAAGTGTCCTTTTTTACCCCATTTACATATTAAGTTTTCTAAGAATAGAATTATGTAATTAAAAAATAGTTTTTAAAAAGTTCGGAACAAAAAGATAAATTGTATAATTATACTTTTTTGAATCATGATATTATTCGACCAGCTTGCAGTTGGTACAGATTTAGAGGGCTTTTATTAGTTGATCAGGGAATGCAAGTAAAAATTCAAATACGCACAACGTCAACACTAGTTATCCTTTACTCCGAATAACCCGCAATTTTTCAAATAAAATGAGAAAAGAATATTATGGGTTAATTCGGTAGTTCCTAGAAAATTAAATTTTATTTTTATTCAGTCTCACAGTTACGACGGATAGGTATATGTTTGTTTTTGTGACGTATGTCTTATGTTGTCAAGTTTGACGGTAGATATGTAATCGGAACTGTTAGATTGATTAAACATTGTTTGTGACATCTGAGGCCTCAAAAAATGTTCTAAGTTTTGTATCATATAAAAATAAACAAATTTCTTCAATCATGTTATCCTCTCAAATAATCCATAGTTTACAAAACACTTGTATAAGAATGGCTTTTTTTCAAAATGGATGATGACAAATGAGATAATATTTTCATTGCATTTATCTTTAAAATATATTGATGTTGATAGGCACTTTGATATAAAACCAATCTCTGGAATCGATTATATGTTATTGAAATAATGGACATCATGTTGCCAAAAACTGAGAAAATGTTTTACACTATAAATAATAGATACAGTCTCATTATATATCAGTGTGAACAGGTTTACTCTACCTTAGACAATGGATTAAAACCATTACCTATTAGTTTTTCTCACCATTTTTTTATGCATCGTATGCTTAAGCTTCATAATTCTTAGTATTAAAATTTACTTAAAATCTATTAGAATGTAATTACTATTTTTGGTAATGAAGGCATCCTCCTTACTTTTATTCAAATAACACTTGGAATTTTTCCGTAACAATTCACAAAATAGCATATACAATAAACAGTTTAGGTAACTGTCACTCGATCCTTTATTCAGTATTTATTTCCAACTAATAAAGTCTCTATTAAACTAATTTTATTCACCGTGATTTTTTCTATTCTTGTTTGAAATTTTTGTGCCTTTAACATCCCTCATGTTTCTCTGCAATTTATTATTCTGTTACATATTTAAAATTTAAATCTGAATTTACATTTTACATCTACACCATTGCTATATAAGTATTAGTTACATGAATAATGAATAACGTTTCATTTCACAGCAGAAAACCGATGCAATGTTTTTATTTTCATTCACTCAAAGGCGTCATGATAACATTTAATGGAAATAACATAATCTCTTGATTAATGCATAGCTATAACAAATACTAGAGAATTTTTAATATACATATAACCTCTGGTCATATGACTGAATGACGTAATTTACTTTGGTTCTTATCAAACGCCGCTCATTGTGGAAAATAAAACGTTCTTTATGTTCATTTCATAAATGGGTTTAGGTTTAACATGATTCAAAATAATAAAATATTTTTAAATAAACTCACACACACACAGTTTATTTAAGCACAATAAAAAGTAATAAGGTTAAGATTGTTTAATTTTTAATAACGTCCCTTGAAAAAAATGCTCTGTAATCATGCCAGAGGGCTGCGCCTGATGTTCAGCCCTAGGGTATGTAACTCGATTTTTTTCCCCTAGATATTCTGAGAAGAGCCAGATGTGTTGTGACCTATAATTTTTTGGACAAGGCTAATATATTGTGAAGAAATGTATCTGGCCGTTTAGTAATACTTGACGCAGTGTGATTCAAACAAATCTATTGTATTCTTTACTCATAGTTTCAAAAGCAAAATTGTTCATTCAGTATAAGAGATAATAACATAATATAACATAACATAATAACACAGGACAGAATGAGAAAGAGAAGGTTATATATCCAAACAAGTGGGCAGAAAATATATTAATAGAATACTACAAACATTATAAAAAAACAATGCGGGCGTATACAATAATATTCTGTACAAAAAGGATTTAATTACAAAAAACTCTGAAAATAAGAAATTCAAAAAAATAATAATATACCTTTGAATTATACAGGCCGTTAATAAAAAATATCAGTAAATATAACTATTTATTTCACAATATGAACATCGAGAACTCGGGTGACCCTCTTAAAAGGCACCGTCAATGTGACATCACTATCGGGGAAGGGCAAGCTCCCTTCATGACAGTGACGAAGGGGTTAAAGGTGTCCAGGTACAAAGAGGTCAGTCAAGGTGGTGCTTTTGTGTTATTTATTTTAGTAAGTTTGTCAATTAAGCAAACAAAAAATTCCATTAAACTATTGGAGTCACTAAATTTTACACGTTCCTGGAGGTTACAACTGTCAGTCACATTCCAAGAACCCATAGAGAAAGAACGCATCTTTGATGGCAGTCTTAGTTTCTAATAATATACGGGTTTCAAACACTTTAACATTAGAAATTTTCAAGCATGCCGTTCTGTTTATGAGGCTTACAACTAGAATTAAAAATGTAGTTAGCGTTTAAAATTTATCTATTAAAAGCCACTTCTTTATTGGTATGTAGCAAAATAATAGATATAAAAAAACTAATACAAACATAGTACTAAAAGTTTGATTTTGGCAACTGTTTGTATTAGTTTATAAACAGCTTACTAACAGCTTTATTAGTTTACAGGTACAGCTTATATATAAACTCACTCGGTGTTTATAAATATGCTTGTTCCAGTTTAGCTCCAATCGGGAATTAATTACATTAGCGATAATGTTCTCCCGTATCATAATGTACATTGTTCGGAACTTTTTCCGATCGCCTTGCCGTAGCCTTCCATAATATAAAGAAAATTACCTGACCTTGGTAATAAAAGATCTCAACGTTTACAATCAGATATGGTTTTATTTTTGAATGATAATTAAAGTTTTATTTGTGACAGTTGATACAACACAAACTCCTGTTCAAAGTTTGATCTACCGAGAATATATATCTAATAAGGTATACTGATTTGTTAGCCAGTCATGACGAATCAAACATTTCCAGATGACAGTCATTTGTAGATATAACAATCTTAGTAGCTACAACTCTGAAGATTTGGTTGAACATGCAAATTTAAAATCTGAAACCAGCGTCAAGTGTATTGTGAACACAACAGGCAGAGACGAGTTACGCTATGCAATTCTTCACAGTTAAGCCTATGGGTTATGAAAGTTACTAGAGATGAAGTAGATTTAAAAAACTCTTTTATAACGACTAGACTATTAATATGCTCATTTAAGGGGGTTCGGTATGCCCTATCCTTCCCATGTTAATTTGGCCGATTTTTATGTACCTTTTTCTCAGAAACCTTTAAAGCTATCATCATCAAACTTTAGGACACTACTATTTAGACCTTTGTTAACATTTAGAGAGGAAGACATTATAAAAATCTATTTTAAATTTTTATTAAAAAAAACTATAATTATAAATTATTTTACAAAAAATTATAAATTTTTTATTTACAACAAATTAAATAAAAAACTTCTTTTTTTTAACTTTTTTTCCGCTCTAAATGTTAACAAAGGTCTAAATAGTAGTGTCCTAAAGTTTGATGATGATAGCTTTAAAGGTTTCTGAGAAAAAGGTACATAAAATTGGCCAAATTAACATGGGAAAGATAGGGCATACCGAACCCCTTAAATCTTTGCACTTTTAACTCTTACGAAGTTTTATTACGGCTGTTACTCATTGCTTTGTCTTGTAACTTAGTTTATGTTTATATTAGTATCATTTGTTATCAGAACAAATTGGGCCGATATTTAACTCACTGTCAAATTACAAATTGATACATAATTGCTCATTCTATGTTAATGATTTTACTTATATGATTACAGTACTTTTACTATAAAGTATTTAAAATTTGTAGATGTATTAAAATGGTTGATAAATCAAATATAGTACCCTAGGAGATTTCACTTCTTGCAGTTTCGTACCTTTCAGTTGAACACCGCAATACCGATGCACTAATTACGTATGGGCAACCCCATGGATGTCAAGATAGAAGCAGTAAGCTCATTACCCGAAACATTTCGAATTGTATGTCTAAAAGGGGTGATCGATATGTTTGGTTTACTGCTGAGTATATCTGTCGGTCGGAGTGCGTGAACCTCCCTTATTGAATATGATAGCCTGGAATTAATGCTCAACCTGCTTAGAGTCTTGAAAACAAATAGCACCCTGTTCTTCCATGAGAAAGCCAGAGAGGCTTTCTCATGGAAGAATGATACTCTTCATCAATACAATATAGATCCCACGAAAATACTAAAATAATTAAGTGCAATAAGAGTTTTTCTCAGCCCAGAGGTTGTCCTTAGCGAACAAAGTTGAAAACCTGTTGAGTACCTTACTATTTTCCCTACTGTCCTTACTTTAAAATACAAGTTACTCGGACATCTAAAGAATTGATGTAGTAAAGTTATTTTCTGGACACAATTTCACCAATCACGACTATTTAGATACGCTTAAACTTCCGGCGTTAACTGCTGTGAATACCATTTTGTTATTACTATCTGGAAAAATTATATCTACTAAGTACATCATTTAACATCTATGATGGTTTATCATGATAATCTGGGACTGATACGCTTATAGGGAACTAAAATAGAGGTGGAAGTTTCTTTAATTAAATAAACATTATTATTGAAATGCTGAGCAATTAATAAAACTTCTCGCTATCTATTTCAAGTTTTCCAAGCAAATCCATGTTTAAAGTCCTCAATCTTACACTTCTCAGTGTTTTATTTATGTAAGGCTACAATCAAGAAAATGAAACGTCCTATTTATCTGTTTTACACTCCTTCTCTTTCGCCCTTTTGCATTCTTTATAATTATATAATGATTTCTATAAGCTCATGGAATAGTCATAATGCTTAGTACGTGACATCATATAAAAATCTATAATGAGCATTGATATAAGTTGTTAAATATGAAATATTTACTAGTAGTTTGTGTATATGTATGTTGTACTGTATAGCAAAGTAGAAATCATAATTACAGGCATTTAATACTCATTGCTATTGCATTATTTCAATACTATAATGGAATAACTCTAAATTAATCCATTTTCTATGCATTTTCTCCAAACCTTGTTATATATAATGGCAAAATCTCTTTAAATCACATTCAATCTTTATTAGTTTTCAATTAATTATTATTTACTCTAGTTATAATTTGGCGTCACCATAAAAAATAGTGTATTATTGTCTTTTGTTTTCTCTAATTAAACATTGCTTTTTATTTTTAATATAAAAACTTTAGAGTGGCTAATGAATTTTAAACATTTTTGTGTGTTTTTAGTCCTTGTCATGGTATCTTTTATGGGCTGTCGTAAAAACCATATATGATTAAATTTGCTCTACCGTTTCTATGGTTCGTCATAGCCAATTACAAAAAATCACAAGTTCTGTACTCTATCCTGCTCTACTTCTGCAGGATTTTATTTCTAAAAATTTTTAAATTTTATTTCTTTTTTTATTTCTCAACGGGGTGCTATTCCAAATGAATCAAGGAATGCAGCACTTTTCCAAGTATTCATATGTTGAGGTATAGTATATTAAAGAAAACCTCTTCTCAGCATAGTAATTGTTATATTTTTGTATTCACAGTTAACTGTATGGGCTTTCCCAGAGTAGGCAATATGTTTAACATTACTACGAACAAAGAAAGTTGTCTATAACAATAACAGCAGTTTTATACGTTTTTATATGCTTTATTTTAAACAAAAATTTAAATGTATTATTTCTAGCTTCTTCAAAGTAAATTTAAAATTACCTTAAAAAAGCATATTAATGGGGATGCTAACTTGTACGGGGAACGTTCCTTAAAATACGTGAGTTAAGTGGTGGTCATTGCTAGGAAACTCCATATCAGTAAAATGTACTATATCGTTCTATTTATATGAAAGTGTCATAAACATCACCTAACATGACTTGAGAAAATGTTCTCTGTATACCTGAGGTAAGCTATGTTATTTGGAAAATCTCTATCTCGGCTCTATAACTTATTGTTTTTATTGCTTCAGGACATTGTCCACAATGTCTTCATCATAGATGTCGCTCAGAACACTTAAATTAAAATACTTGTGTCTTTTAAATAAATGTTTCCTAGCACTTATGATGTAAATTATTATAAATAAAAAAATATATATTTTGCAATACCATATTGTCACAAAGTCCTCCCAGAGGAGACCTAACTGTCCTTGCGTAAGCGGAGTAATTTCACTCAGCACCTCTGAAGTACTTTACGTCTTTTAATATATCCTGTCTCTCTGCTCTGGGTGGATTCTATAGTGCCTCCAACACTTTGTATAAAATGATTTTCTGAAATTATACTTGCCCAATCCTAATAAAATTCGTGTGAGACTACCGGGGTTGGTTCTGATTCAATAAAAATATGCATTAGATTTGGTCTGATAATTAACAAAATTCTGGTTGTAAATATTAAAAGACACATAATAAACACGTTGATTTTTTGTAACCTCCTCCTTGTGAATGAGAGGAAAACTAGGATGTCCTATTCTTATAGTACCCGACATTTACTTCTCCAATCTCTTATTATGTTGAATTATGTTGTTCGCCTTATATTTTCATAAGTTTAAGTGTTAATGATTTAAATGTTGTATACAACTTCAAATAAAGCTTATATATACGAAAAGCGCATCCTATATATGAGGCAAACCACAAAAGGAATCTATTTTTTTATTTATATATTACATTTAGTATATTAAAAACTTTAGTTGTACTCAAAATTTTTGTGGAATCTTAAAATGATAAATATTAGTATGGATTAATTACTACCACAATATAAGTGTACACTGTATATAATATTATCCATAACTATTGCATGCATTTTGCGTCACAACTACAGGGGTATCATGAACCGCCGGTGTTAAAGATACTAAAGAGTACTTTAGATAAATGGTGATCAAGTCTCAATAGCATGGTTTTATGAAGCAAAAACGTATTTGAGTATATATATTAAGAAATCGAAGTGTATGTCTTAACATTCATACCTTTGTTTCAGTCGGTTTTAGTACTATATGGTAGTGAATTTAAAAACATTGTAAATATGCATAATTTGCTAAAATGTGTTGTTTAATACATAAACTAAAAATTAAGAACAAAATATTAAAAATATACTTTTTACTCAAGATGTTCTTAATCAATTAAAACGAAAAAGTTTATGAGAGTTTCAATTTAAAAGTGGTTACTACATGTTATAAAATCTAAAGTTATACGCTATATTTATTTATTTTATTTATTTATTTATTTATTTATTCACGGCAATACGCCAATTACAAAACTAAACACAGATTGCAGATGGCTGTCTGCAATAATAAAATAAAAGCCATCATGACTACAATTAGATTATGGATAAATATATAATAAGTAATATTAACAAGATTGTATAGTAAAAAGCTAGATACTTAATGAAAATAACAAAACTGGATAGATTAGTGACACTAAATACCAGAAACGAATACAATTGATTACAACATAAGATAGACAACGAAAACACTAATAAGTAACATTAACAAAATTGTACAGTAAAAAGCTAGATCCTTAATGAAAATAACATAACTAGATATATGAGTAACACCAAGAACCAGAAACGAAAACAATTGATAACAACATAATGATAGTCAACGATAACACTAATAGACTATGAAAAATTAACAATGTAATATATACTAGTAACTACTATAAATACGTAACAACTTGAACATGCTACGGAAAAGATAAATACATAACAATTTAAATAATTAATAACAGAAGACGAAAACAATTGATAACAACATAATGATAGTCAACGATAACACTAATAGACTATGAAAAATTAACAATGTAATATATACTAGTAACTACTACAAATACGTAACAACTTGAACATGCTACGGAAAAGATAAATACATAACAATTTAAATAATTAATAACAGAAGATGCCGAATACACAATAGCCTAAGAGACGATTAAAATAAATACAATACAATAAATAATAAAGACAGATATGAGCTTTGTTAATGAAGTACACCCGAAATCAGTTAAGTGCCGCTATTGGTTATAGATTTCGGAAGTCAGTGCTCTAAGGATAGGAATAAAGTCCTCAGACTAGAGGTGCTGTCGTAGAAGAAGTCATAGTTCGCGGAGACCAGATTTCCAAGCCTGTGCAGACGAGGGATGACGCTGTTCAAATTCATGGTTGGTAGAACATGAGGGACGGCAGAAGAAGTCCGCGGAGCGAGTCCGGCCGGGAACTCTGATGTTGATCAAATGAAGCAAGGCAGGACAGTCCAGATCACCAACAAGCACCCTCTGAAGAAATGTTATACATTTTATCATGTTTTTTTTTTTTGTTTTTTTTTTATTTTTTTTATTTTTTTTTTGTTATATATTTTTTTTTGTGAGTAGACATCGCGCCCCTTGCGGACCGGCCTCTGATTGGTCGAGAGGGGGTCACGTGATCCAAGATGGCGGCCGCGCATGCGCAGAGGGAGGGGCATGTGCGGGAGAAATCCCCTCATGTGCGGGAGAAATTCCTTGCGCACACTCTTATCCTATGAATCCTGGGTGTTTTTGGGGTGATTTGGGGTGTCAAAATCGGCGTTTTTCGGTAAAATCGGTGATATGTTGGGTCCTCACACTCCCCGTGAGGGAGAAGAAACGAGGGACGGAGGGAATTCCAATATGGCGGCGAGGGCGGGAAAAATTGGCGGGAACAGGAGAACCTAACCTCACTTTCTTGGTTTCCCGCGTATTCAATATGGCTGCGCCCATGATGAATTGGCGGGAACAGTAGAACATAACCTCAATTGTGAAAAGGGCGGGAACTGGGGAACATAACCTCAATTGTGAAATTGGCGGGAACAGGGGAACATAACCTCAATTGTGAAAAGGGCGGGAAAGTAACCTCACTTAACTAAACAAGAGAAATAAAAGACGAATCGTACCTTATTGTGTGATGCGGTGATTCGATGTGGGCCTGGATGTGGTTTCGGAACATCCGCACTACGTATAGTACCCAGGTTAAACATTATCCAGTATAAGAATCGGTCCAGAGAGCTGGTAGACATCCTACGACTGGATAATGTCCCGTCCCTTGGAAATTAAATTTGGAATATAAATTTTGAATGTGAAGCCAATTGAAGAAGCTCAATAATTAAGATAGAGGTAGAACTCTACCTGGGGAGATATATTGTAAATCTTCCCACAATCAGCTCACGGCACGTGGGGCATCTATCCCCTACTCTGTTGGAGCATGGATGACAGAGTGTATGCCCACACAGTCGAAGAGCGATTGTTGGTAGATTCGCAAAGCAAACAGGGCAGGACACTTCGCGGGGTTGAGTGGCAGGGGTTGATTCGTTGGACGGCGCAGCGGTGTTTTCTACGTCGGGAGTCCTCCTCCATGCGGGTAGCCGTCTCGTATAGGAAATCCGCGAGGATGCTGCGGATTTCCTCCCAATCGGCTGGAGCGGCGGCACGGAACTCCTCCACGGGTCTCCGCACCATCCACCGTTCGCGGATTTCCTCCCAAGCGGCGGCACGGAACTCCTCCTCGTCGGGTCTCCGCACCATCCACGGTTCGCTTTCGTAGATGACCTCCTCACCGATGTGATGCACCTGAGTGACTAGACTCAAGGACCTTGACACCGCTCTCATTGCCTCCCAATGGGGATCTCTGTCCTGTAACATAGGTAACGAATTAAACAGATGAAACACTACGGAGAGTGGCATGGATAATGTAGGGAATGAAACGTACTGCAGATGGTGAGAGCAGGGGTGGCGAGCCGACAGCCACTTCCATGGATATGAGGGACTCCTGTGAGGAGGGTTCGGGGGAGAAACCAGAGTGGAAGGAGCCACTACTGATGGGCGAGACTGTTGGTGGAGTAGACTGATTCAACCTCCGATAGAACTGAGAGAGATCCTCAGAGGACTGTCTACGGGTCGAGGGGTTGCGTCGGAAGTCCCAAGAAGTACTCAACTGTCAACAAAAAATATCCATGTTTTGATTCTGTAAACAGAGCGAAACCTGCAATGTAATATGAATGCATTGCCCTATATACTAACCGATATCGCCTCATCTGAGCTGGAATTATATTCCTCCATCACCACCCTTTGAGTCGCCTCGTAGGGAAAAGTCGACGCCTAAGCTATAGCCCTATCGGCAGCAGCGATTAGACTCTCCTCAGAGATGTCAGAGGGGGAGAGTGATGTTTGGGTTAGCATCACCGGTCCACCCGAGAGTCGATGGTTGAGACTCGTCCTAAAGCACAAGTGAATTAATACATTGCGGGTCCCGCCACCGGTTGCGGGATAAATACACATTAGCAGACAGCTCTATAGTTAATACTGCACGAATGGAAAATAGGATAATGGTAATCACCTCTTCAATACCGGCGCTTATGACATGCAGTCGGCCGCGTTGAGTGGTCACCCATTGCCCAGACCTGAACATCCTCTGGATCTGGGCCTCGTACTCGTTCTGAAATAGAGTTCGATTATAGAGACTGCAGTAATGCATAATTAGTACAATGCAACGGTAACAATAGTGTACTGACCCTGGTAACCTCACGCTGAAGGACAGGGAGTGTAGCCCGATCATCGCCATTATTCTGAAAAGAGAACAATAAAGTTAGAAAAGCTGCCACACACCTATGGAGTAAAAATTAGAGCAATGAAATGTGAGCTAACCATATTCAGGTGGACTATAGACCCGCTATCCGTAGTAAAGTATCGATCCCGGTTAGCCCCGGGCACAGGGATCGGTTGACTCCTACGCAAACCGTTTGAAGTGGATGGTTGTTCCTAAAAAACACTTTACAAGTTAGAAACAGTGTTGAGGGACAACTCGAGAGAACAATAAATAATCAAAACAATAATTACCTCGAGATCGTTGCCAGCCACCACCAAGAGCAACATGGCGAAAACGGTTATAAAACTAGTTGCCACAGACATAGCAAAGCTATCACAGCAAGTGCAGCTGCAGTCGATGCACCGCGCTTTTATACGCGGACGCCCCTCCCCACCGAGACTCGCACTTGCACTGCATTAACTGCAGTTTGTGACCCACGTTTCCACACCACGGTAAGCCAGAATGGCTAGGCCGTAGGGGTCCCAGTGCGTTTTTGATTATAGCGAGTTTCCCCAGTAGGCCTATTCTCACTCTTTCACTTTACTAATCACTTTACTCGGTGAAACCTTTCAATGTGACTAGTATTTGTGTACAGCCCCAACCACCACTGTACACGATAGCGATTCACTCCATTACAATGTATCGCTCCTCAACATATTTTTTGCCTCCTGTAAGTTTCAATAGCCACTTTACTCGGTGAAGCCTTTCAATGTGACTCAAACACTTACCGGAGAATTTTATATTTTTATATTTTTTTATTTTTTACAGCATCTAGAGCGAGGTACATACCCCTGGACTTACGGAGTTTAGGCCTGCCATAGAGGCCTAACATACTGTCACATACTGTCACACACACACACACACACAACTGCTCCCGGTCTTACGGAGTTTAGGCCTGCCGTAAGAGCAGTAAAGAGCCCCAGGACTTACAGGTTTTACGCCAGCCTTAGGAGCTTACCAATCACTCACCCGGCTCTAGAGTTTTTCGTATCTAACCTACAGTCAAAAGTCACTTTACTCGGTGAAGCCTTTCAATGTGACTCGTCGGCGAGTCCTTTCAAGCCAACACGTAGGGATTCTCAACTAAATGCCGAACCCCTCCGCCCCTTTACTAATCACTCGCCGATACTAATAAGGATTATTACTTGGTATTGTGCAGCTGTTTGTTAAGGATCTCGAAAACGGCACTTTGCTGCAATCATTGCGCATTTCACATTGGGATCCTCGGTTGACGTATGTTGTGGCAACGAGCAAGCAAACCTGTGTGTTGTTTTACAGCTACACGGATTGCCGGCCTCCTCGCACACTATATCGTCCAGTTCACGGACATCACCGTGAAACTTTCTCAAGAACTCTGCCTTCTCCAACCCCGCGCATGTAAATCACGGCAAAGGGTTTGCATAGAGTGCGAAGTACATTAGCTCTGAAGGGATAATCACCCTCCTCCCAAGAAATCTTATGGTAGTTATCTTCAAGCCAGCGAGCTGTTGTACGATTTTTGGCGCTCAACTGTTCTCTAGAAAAAGGTGGTTTATATATAATTTGACATTGAAAAGAGTTTCCCACGATCGCGAGCTCTTTAAGAATAAAGGGTCTTTTATTGCCTTGAAATGCGTGAAATTCAACTACTGACACATCCATTGGGCCAACGTTTGTACAAGGCCACTTCAAGAGCTAATTTATGAGCTGTGGAGCAGAGGAGACCCTGACTATCTGCTTTTGCAAATACGTCCTCCTCTACCAACCCTGATGCTAGTGCGTGAATGGTAAACCGTACAGACTCTTCGATAATAAAATTGTCTCTGAGAGCAATGTACATCAGAGGAAGGCTGTTTGTAAACTGAGTCCATTCGGCCTCGTTAAGTGTTAAAGTATGCTCCCCGTCAAAGAGAAACACGTGCATACGACCGAAAACATTTGTGACCTTGATATCCTCCTCCGTGTCCGATTTAATATAAAATTTGGTTTTATTCTCCAGAGCCAGGGTTATGGAATTGAAATGAGGAGTGATTTGATTGAACACATCGTGTGACCAATAAACGCATCCCTTTTTACCCTTAAAGAGAACCCCGAGAGAGTCACCCCGATTCTTAACAAACCCTACAATTACGCATTTTGAAAGATCACTATCCAAAAAGTAGACAGATCTAAGAAAAACTCCGGTTAACGCATTGATACGCTCTTTACGTTTTGGAATCCGCGTGGGTTCCACGTCCATAGTCTGCGACTCCATCTCAACGTCTGACGTAAAATTCTCAAATTTTACTTTTAGACAGGAGCATTTCGACCAATCAGAGACGTGTTTATTCTGACCAATGAGATTTTTTAGCAGGCGGGTTCTTCCCCCTCCACCTCCTCCCGTTCGTTTGTGAAAGGATCTATCAAAAATTAGACTTGAATTTTGTCACAGTCCCTCACATCCCAAGCGACGCCATGGGATGTTAAATTAGTACAGTCGAGGATTTTAATTGTTTTCAATTTTCCGTCCTTCGACAAGAAAGCGTATACTCCGGCTTCGATACCCTTTCTATACCCATTCAGCTTCACATCATCCTCTCTGCGAAATGTAACCATAATTCTGTCAAACCCCGTCACATCATAAAACTCGCTATTAGATGTAAAATTAGTACAGTCGAGGTATTTACATGTTTTCTTTTCTCCGTCCTTCCACAAGGAAGTGTATACTCCGGCTTTGATACCCTCTCTATACCTATTTATAGCCTGTTTAATAGGATTATCCTCCTCCTCATCCGTGTCGTAGGCCTCGGGCTCATCGTCTACGTCAAAACAAACCTCAATTTTGTTAAAGTCCTTAACATCGTAAAAGTCGGCATAGGATGTAAAATTAGTACAGTCGAGGTATCCCAATAATTCCCTCTCTTCTTCTTCCTTATAACTGTAAATATATAGCGCCATCGTTGCGAGAGTGTTCAACACTGGAGAGTTAATGTAAGTCGGTGTAGGAGTCGCTCAATTTATAAAAGTTCACCCCACCACCACCGCTCCTACACCATCCGCTTAATTCTTAAATTTTACTTTTAGACAGGAGAATTTCGACCAATGAGAGGAGAGATTATTTTGACCAATAGGAGAGCTAGGAAATACGGTTAGATTTAAATTTCCTAATTGTAACGGATCTCGTATGTGTAATCGCTACAGTACATGCAGAAACTCTAAATCATCATCAACAGTGTGTTGTTCATACGCCAACACGAAACCGTCAAAGGCGGGAAAATCCTTGACGTAAAATACTTTAGAGTGGAACAGATTCCACTTTTTCACATTAATGCTTAGTCGGCCTACAGAGCTATCCCCTTTCTTGAATATTACATTAGCAAAATCCTCAAGAACAATCTCATTGTATCTGTCACTAACAGGTTCATATCTCTCAAATATGATTCTAAATGCATCAAACTCTGGGAGTTTGCTTACATGGTAATCATCTCCGTAATCAGACTCACCCTCTTCTACAACTTATTAGTGCTAACAGTTACGTTATCTTTAAGCAGTTGAAGAGTTACGGTACACTGTTTAGGCCACTCCTGGTCAGACATGATTGAGCTAATGAAGTCTAGCATCAGGAACCCTCAATTTATACAATTACCCCCACCCTAACAATTCAGCCCCTGTGTTGCGTTATCACGGAAGGGTTCAAGTAGAACCTGTAATCTCGAAAGAAACGGATCGTTCATTTCAGCTAACTGATCCAAAATCGTAATCGAACCCCTAATGTATGAATCCATATAGTGACACTGACAAGTGTCAGGACCTGACGTAGCGTCGGGCCGTGCCCACGCGCATTCCTTGAAATGGCCGTATCTATAAGAGTCACTGGGCACTCTAACTGTAGGTCTAAAGCGAGCAAAGAGTCTTCGCATGCCCTCGACCTTGTAGAGTAGTTCGTTCTTTAATGTTAGGTATCGAGTCGCCTCGACCGAGTCAGGCTCGTTTAGAAAACTGTTTAGCTTCTCCATGACACAGAATGAGACACACGTACAAAATTTAGCTACTTATAAGGGTTTACCCCACCACCACTATTACATCATACGTTTTACGTTACCCGTGAGCAGAGTGTATGCCAGGTGTGAGTCATATAGTACTAAGCAGTAAGCCGCAGTGTTTGCAGCAATAGCGTTTTTAGTTTCAAACTCCAGACGCACGTCTACAGGGCCAGTCTTTATTGAATCATTCTGCTTGGAGCAGTCAATAACATAGAGAGGTACGTTACTTTTAAACGTGTTGAAATCTACTGTAGGGGCACCCTGTATCTGGTAGTATGAGCTCTGGAATCTGGTAAACATGTCGTAGAAAATGCGTAGGTCACCATGGATGTTTATCGTACGGGAAGTACTGAGAATTCAGAAACAGTTTGATATTGAGTAGATCGCAGTGATCAAAGCTGGAAGCGTCTTTTTTCAAATTGTTCTTCCTTCCAGTCTGGAAACCTAAAATCACGTAACGAGGTTTTTCAATTTGGGTACTCGTTTTTATTGTCCAACTATGACGTGTTGTCAGTGGTAAACTTGGGGGTACTCGTGAATTTCCCATGATCGAAACGGAAGGTGAATCAGTGTATCTTTCTCGACCATACGCAACAGCTTTAATCTGTGGCTGTCTGATATTGTAATGTAAGGAACCCTCCAGTACAAGTCAGTTATATCAAGATCAACAGTAGCAGCGTCAGCTGAAATTACAGCATTGTTATCAGAGGCGGATCTCAGAAGAACCAACTCTTGTTTACTGTTAACCACTACCTTTTTGTAATCTTCGAAAAATCCCATCAATGTCCTAACGGGAACGGCGTAATTGAACTCTTTAACAGCGTCTGCGGATTTATTCGCCCCGAGCCACCCTCCGTTAGCCAGACTCATTTTTTCATTTCCCTTAAAAGATACCAGTCCTTTTATCGTCGTAGTTATGCCGACACTGCGTGTTTTATCGATTACTTAACCGTTCAACTCGTAACGAATCTCATCAAATAAATGTGCCATTGAGTTGTTCACTAGATTTACATTGCAAGTACTGCCGTCAGCTTTTTTAGCCTGCAGCGTCCCTTTAATATGTATGAAGCTTTCGAACGGTGCTGTGATTATGTCTTGCTGACTAATCGGTATTCTGATTTCATCGTTATTCTTAAACGTAGACGAGGCGTACGGTTTATGGGTATGAAATTCCCACTCCGTTACGACTTCATCGTACATTGCTCCGGACTCTATCGATAGAAGCGCCATACTTAAAGCCTAGAGACTTTAGAAACTTTACGTTCTTTGATGTTAACGCTGCCACCTTTCGGTGATTACTGATCAGTGTGTGACTCGGCAACTCTCTAAATACTAGACCCATTATCGTTTTCTTATATGCAAGCGTAGTGAGACTATCTCGTCACGGAAATTAATCAATCTGCCGTCCTGGTCCTTGAGTGTTACGGAAATGTTGTTCACTCTACGAACGTTAACTGGTAAATAGATTACATTGGCAGGTTTCTCAACTATTTTATAGCCTGGGGCCACTTCAGGATAGAACTCGTGTAGTACATGCCCCTCTACACCGTTTTGAAAGGATCCTCGGGCAATATTACACTCAACACGTATAGTATTTACATTCATTATGTTTATGGGGACATCGGATGTGTGTACCCTGCCTGGCTCAAGTGGTTTTTTACTGAACCCCAGTAGGGGAGCAATTGTCTGTTCTCTGTCAAAGTGTATGATTTTATTACAAGTGATTTCGGATTTTAGCGTATTATTGTTTCCTTTCAGACTAAATGTCACATCCGCGCCTAAATGGGATTTGATGTATTCTTCGATATTTTCAATTTCGTACGACCCCTCTGCTATCTTGATTTGTTTATTGTCACCGTAATAAAACATATCGTTTATTCCCGTTTCAATATTTGGAACCGTATAGTATGTGGAGAGGTCAACTAGACCAATTTCGTAATCACCATCGCTCACGTCCATTGGAGGAAATACCTCGCATGATACCTGTGGAGCAGGACCGCTAAGTGAAAACATTACTGCTGAGAAACTTTAAACACAAGTGTCCGCAGACTACTGAGCCCTCACTCTGTCTTCTCTCGTAATTATACCGTACGTTAACGTCTGGTCCTAGGTATGATATAAGCTCTATTGGTGGTCTTAGGTTACCAAAACTGTCAAAGTAGTATACTCTGTTACCTAACTTCCTGTAACACACCCAATGTGTACCTTCACCGGCCGAGCTATCCAGATTAATTATGGCCGATTCACACGATCGCGGGCGTTTGGGTAGAGCGTCTCTCATATAAAACTCCACGGAAATTCGGAGTATTAAGTAGTTTCGCGTAGTGTACTAGCTCGTAATTTGATAACGGCTTTACTGGTATCGACGTTTTTTTTTATTGCAAACACCTCCTCTTCTTTCTTACCCCACCGCCTCTCTTTGGATACGGTTTGAGGTACATACCCTGACCTTTACGTTTGGGCTTCCCTCGCTAGCTCTTTCGCCTCTTCCCTCCACCGAGGGCTGTTTTAGTCTTCATGGCTCCTGTTACAGCTAAGGCTGCGGCTCTTTCCCCAATACTTGCGTCTGCCGATTTGACTCTTTCCCAGGCTCTTTTGGCTAATTCTTTGTCGGCTTCTCTTCGGTGTTCGGAATCCCTGTATTTTGAGTACGCTATATCGTGATTTTTACAATATTCGTCCAAGGGATTTATACTCTTATCACCCCTTGCCAATCTCACCCCTAATTTCGTACCTGTACCACAGTATCGGTACCCACCAGGTAAATGGAGTTCGACAGGTAGAGCGTCAATTGCACGGTTCAAAAGATTTCCAGCGACCGATCCGGCGTTTTGCAAAGCGCTCGAAACCAGACCTCTTCCTCGCTTGACGGTTCGTTTCAATCTGTTTGGCTTTACTTTGTGCTTTCCCATTTTATTCCCTTATATACCGTAATACGTTATAGAGTTGCTTGAGCAGGGTCTCCCTAACACATGTGATCTGCAGTACGTCAAAGATATCCGCCTCGGATCTTGTAACCACTCCTGTAAAACTCGTCGTACTCCAGAACGTGACTGTCTGTTATAAAGTACAGACGACCGTTTATATATCTGAAACCTCCTCTAATTCCATCAGGGACTCCTGGCAACACGCTAAATAAATACTAAGACCCGCATCTCACCAGGCTCTAAAGTAAACTGACGGTAAAAATGTCAGAAACTCACATATAAATAAAACCATCACGGTTTCGATCTCACCCTGCTCACTGGGTCTTTAAAGTATGGGTTGACAATATTGAACCTGATCCAATCGCTTTTGTCGATCACGTTATAGCGTCTAGTGGTGGAGCCAGTAGTTTGTACATACCGTAAAAGACTTCGCTCACCACTCTCACCAGATAATTAACAGACACAGCGTCACTCAAGTCGACAGGGTCGTCCACAAGTTTCAATCTTTTATTCCTACAATTCCACGTGTCACCGTCAAGTATCGGAGTGTTCACTTTAAGGTATCCTCTATTAACAGCATCTCCGTCATACAGCGGAGAAGCTACTTGACTTAATCGTTTATGTCCAAATAACCATTTATCCTTATCCGAATCCGGTGTTCTTTTCTTCACATAATTTACAGTGCACGCGTCGGTACCTTCTTTAGGTTCGGCAACATTAGAAACTCTGTAATTATTAAAGATAACTGTTCCGTCCGCAATACTTTTAGTAGCAGGCAATAGATTTTGAAACTGAGAGAGTGTAACGGCATCGTTTGGTCCTTGACCATCGGCTACATTCACTAGTCTCCTCTTTTTAGCGTCGATCGTGTCCTTGTCTATCGCCAGCGTTTTTTCATTCAGTTTTTCTGTTCAAAGTCTGTAGGTTTACACCGTCGCCAGCGAGAAGAGGATCAGCCATCTGTCCGAGTCTTTTGTTATCACATTCCCAGACTTTTACCATCACTACTTCTTTTTAGAGTGTTCGTTTTAAGATATTTTAGCGTCACTGCATCTGTATCCCCCGCGGGATCACCTATCATGCGCAACCTGTAGTTGTCAAACCTGTAATATTTGCTGTTCGTGTCCTTATAGGGTACCTCCCTAGCAAGACGGCGAAGAGTCAGAGCATCGGTCCAGAGTAGAGCATCACCTATGTTGCTAATTCTGTTACCTTTAGCGTCCATCACATTTTTCTTGGATACAAGCGAAACGTCAGACACAGTCTTGAGGACTGCGCTATCCACATTATTTTTCAAGGTATGCAAGTTTATAGCGTCTAGACTCTGCTGGGCGTCGGCCACGTTACATAACCGCTTGCCCTTGATATCGTAGTTGCCATCGACTGTGAGACTGAATCCTTGTCCAGGCGGACCTTGTAAGGGTTCAATTTTATACCCCGTTTTTTTTTTTTCTTAAATGAGAAAACGTTTATTTTGACAAGTAGGTGTGTCGATTTATTTTTTTTTCGTCGATAGTCGTCGTCGTCATTCTATTAGAAGGAGTCGATTTGAGGTTAGGGAACCTCTCTACTCGGGGCAGTGCAGTTAGCCGGAGCTCCGATGTGACCGCTGCAGCGTCTGGCGACGACTGACGAAAACGCGTCTCTGCGCATGACCGGCTGGCGGCCCTACTTATACAGCCGATCCGACAAGGGACAGAGAGTTTTGCTTGCTAACGTCGTGGAGTGAAGCCAATTCGAGGAGAAGAGTTTTCGCTTGCGGACGTCGGTTTATGAAGTCTGAAGTCGAGTCGAGGAATACGAGAGCCCTGTACGAGAGAATACGCAGTCGGCATATATCGTCTTTTGGTGAGTCACCCCGAATTGTAATCATTAAGGGAATTTAAAAACAGTACGAATATTGAATATAAAAACTAGTGCTGATTCGTTAACCTTGAATTCTACGGAATCTTTGAAAAATTAATAATTCGGTGCGTAGTATAGGTTATCCCGTTTGGTGACAGTAGTGTATCTATCAAATATAGGTTCTATTACCTTTCACTACCTGTCCTAGTTTGCAAACGTGTATTTTGCATCCTATAAGCCGCGTAGGCTTGTTATCCTATTCCTAAAAATTAATAATTCGGTGCGTAGGATAGGTTAACAGCAGCTTATAGGTTATCTCGTTTGGTGACAGTAGTGTATCTATCAAATATAGGTTCTATTACCTTTCACTACCTGTCCTAGTTTGCAAACGTGTATTTTGCATCCTATAAGCCGCTTAGGCTTGTTATCCTATTCCTAAAATTAATAATTCAGTGCGTAGGATAGGTTAACAGCAGCTTATAGGTTATTGCGGTTAGCGCCAGTAGCGTATCTATTCATTATAGGTTACACTACCCTTCACTACCTATCCTAGTTTGCAAACGCGTATTTTGCATCCTATAAGCCGCGTAGGTTTGTGATCCTATTCCTAAAATTGATAATTCGGTGCGTAGGATAAGTTAAGACCAGCTTATAGGCTATCTCGTCTAGTGACAGTAGAGTATCTATTAAATATAGGTTCTATTACCTTTCACTACCTGTCCTAGTTTGCAAACGCATATTTTGCATCCTATAAGCTGTATAGGTTTGTTATCCTATTCCTATTAAGTTAATAGTTTGGTGCATAAGATAAGTTAGGTGTATGTACTTGGTCAATCTACTAGATATAGCATATATAAACCTTTCTATAGCTCATGATAATATATTTTGCTTACTTTAAGTCGTGTAGGCCTAATAGCCTAAGCTCAAAGTTATTGATCAACGCCAGAATAGGCTGGGAACTTAATTTAGGCTATCTAGCTAACAGCCTTGTTTACAGATATATTATTCATTGGCTTAATAAACCTCTGAATTCTCAGCCCGGTTTCTAAATAATATTTGTTTGGTGCCCTGTAAATCGCATAAGCTTTACTTCCTACTTCGAAGAGTATGTTTCAAAGCGAATGTTAGGTTGTAGGCTATAACAAACTTTTAATGCTTGTTAATATTAGCATATTTGATACTAAGGGCTTAAAGAGGAAAATAGTACACACGAAATACCTGTGTTATTGCTGAACAAGGATACTTGTATTAAATAACCTAAATATATTTGCTTGAAGGGATTTAGCTGCTTCACAGGAGAGAGATATAACACAAGACTTCCCTTAGACATTTTGCTTCCAGCTTAACTTATAAACTTATACGTTAACGTTAGTCTTGTTAGTATAGAGGAGGAATCTGTTGGTTTAATATATTTAATATTTTATTTTGATACTATAAAGTCAAAACATAACCTCAGCTTAACACAGCACAACAACACACTGAAGGAAGAAGAAACGAGCAGACGATACTGAGACCGGTTTGAGCCAACGGCTGTGGAATAAAGATCTCGCGGACCACCGATATTAAAAATCTGTTTTTCTCACGCACAAATAATTGTCAAATAGTCGTCGTTACAATAGGATTTATTTCTAAACGTCGCATTCTAGAACGGGGCTCTAATCAACATTTATCCACGTAAAATCGCGAAACATAGAACAGAAAACTGTGATGATATCGTTCTATTGAAGAGTGCGAATAACTGAATTCGCTCTGAACGAGTCTGAGATTTTCTGTTCACTCACGTTTAACCTTGTGTATCATATCGATCTCTACCAGCGTACGGTGAGGGCGCGGGTAAGATAGAAATAGCTATAAGTCGATATCACAACCCTGGAATAGAACCCAGCACGACTGCAACTATCAGGGCAGACGATATAAAAAGCGATTTCACCGAAACACCTCACATAAAATGGCGCCCGAACAATTGGACTGAAAAGAATAGAAATCGAAAGACAAAATACTAAGTGATACGACAGAGACAACTTAAAATACACAAACTTACTGCGAATAACTATTGAAAATGGATCTATACATTTTAAGGTTTCTGAGAACCATTCTAAACCTTCTTGGATGGAACGTATTTTGGATGTATATTAATGGAGGAGAAAGCGGTACTACAAGCGATACAAAGAAAACAGATTCAAAAACAACGAAGCCTCCGCCTACGACGTCCACTTCTACTGGAGTAATACCAAAGACCGTTCAAACAGGACATCCGATAAATCCTCAGACTTTGGTAACTCCAAGCGCCGATGACGGCAATATATCAACCGACTTCGATGCAAGGGTTAGCTGGGTTTATAAGCTCACCAAACCGCAGCTACAAGCTGAACTTAATAAATATGGAGTACCGAATGACGGAAATAGCCAACAGTTGCGAGCAGAATTAGTGCGATTAGCACGAAGTGGGATTGCGAAGAGCCCTTCCCTCGGATTTGCTCCTACGGAATATGGAAGTGTGAGTCGAGCAACGAGCGGCGAAACTCTCCCAAATAACGAAAATGTGCAATCGAAGACAGGAACAGAGATGGAAGTTATTAGAGAGATGCTTGGTCTCCCGCCTACCGCTACGTTCGAAGAAGTTAAGCGAATAATGTCAGGAGCTGTACGACCACAGTCCCAACTCGTAGCGACTAGAGGAACTACTTTCGAACAAACAACCCCGAGAGAGTTGAGCCAGAATTCAGAGTATGAATTGATGGCATCCCGGAACGTACATCCATCAAACTCGCTACCACAACAGTATTACGAGTTCACTAATACGCAGTCAGGAAACATGGCGTCTGGTTTCGAGAGTAACCCACACAGCATTTCAGACACCGCTACATTGTGCAATATGGTACGCAAATGGAATCTTCGTTTTGATGGCAGGAGAGATACTGACGCCATATCGTTTCTTAGAACGACTACACGAATTGATGGATGCTTATGAAGTCCAAAAAGATCGAATGCTAAAAAGCTCTACCTGAACTGCTAAAAGAGAGTGCACTTTTGTGGTACAGAAATAATCGAGATATTTGGGCAAACTTTGTAGATTTTCTTCGAGACTTTCAGATACAGTACCTGCCACCGGGGTATATCGTTCATCTGGATGATGAAATTCGAAAACGAACCCAAGGCGATGGAGAACTGTTTAAACAATACGTTGTTGCTCTGTCTACTCTCATCAGAAGAAGAGGAGGATTTTCGGAGACTGAGAAGTTAGAGAGAATCTACAATAATACGCACCCGACGTATAAAATGTATGTTCGAAGGAGAGATTTCGTGAACTTAGCCGGACTAATGAAGGTTGCTGATGAGTATGAAACTTGTCTACGAGAAAAACTTAATTATCGCCCTCCACCGAGTCCTGCTCAAGCGCTAGTTCCGGAAACAGCATTTCAAAGCAAAGGTAGATCTCAGCAACTGAAAGAAAGTTTTCAAGCATATGCCGTGTCTAGGACTGCACATCCCAGAACGGAAACTCAGGACAAACTTGAAACTGCGCAAACCAGGCCATCCGACAGCGGGCACCGGAAAGTATCTTTCAATGAACCGTCCACCGATCAGAGAGCCACTACACACAT
This sequence comes from Homalodisca vitripennis, assembly GCF_021130785.1. NCBI lineage: Eukaryota > Metazoa > Arthropoda > Insecta > Hemiptera > Cicadellidae > Homalodisca > Homalodisca vitripennis. Next base: position 71,815 of record NW_025778318.1, read on the forward strand.
GCAAACTTGTGACGACCAAAATAACCCGTCAAAGCCTAATAGTATACGAGGGATAGTATGTTGGAATTGCGAAATACCAGGCCATCTCTATAGAAATTGTAGAAAACCAAGGAATTTGAAATGTTTCAACTGTAAGAAGCCAGGTGTTAAAACGACATCATGTGATTGTAGGCAATCGGGAAACGAAGCGAGGACTTCGGGAGTTGGGGGTCACCGGAGTCCAAACCGAAGTCAAAACTGACTACCCCAAAAGAATGGAATGAATGGCTCGACAAAATTAAAAATTTTTGTGGCGCATGAACAATCGAATCGATATTGATGACCCAAGACCGTACACGAACGTGGAGATTTACGGAAGAAACTTCAAAGCGTTGGTTGATACCGGTGCAGTGGCGTCACTCATTAATGAAGAAAGTAGCCGATTTCCTGGGGAAAGTAGGCGTTCTACCTGCGAGGAAACAATTCAAAATCTCACTAGCCGACAATACTCAAGTGTCCGTCTCGAGCATATATCGCTTTAAATGCAGAATCACCGATCACGAGCTGGACGTAGCAACTGCGTATTTGCCGTCGCTGACTGCCCCGATCATCCTGGGCATGGACCTGATCCGACCATTAAATTTGGTATCAGTTAACTGCGGCGGAGATCTATATGACAGTCGTTTGACCGACGTCAGCTGTATGAATAGCGACAGAGTACCAGAGGAGGTTAGTTCACTAGATGACGAAGAGAGACACATATTGAACGAATTTTTACAGGAAGAGCTTCCTAAATTCGAATCCTGCTCGGGAAAAACAACTTTGGTGGAGCATCGAATCAAACTCAGCAAGAACGAACCGATAAAACAACGATACTATCCTAGAAATCCGGCGATGCAACAGATCATTAACGAGGAAGTTGATAAGATGTTACAAGATGGAGTTATAGAACCATCGTCGAGCCCGTGGAGTTCTCCGATAGTGCTCGTGAAGAAACCCAGTGGGAAATATCGTTTCTGCATAGATTTTAGAAAATTAAATGGCGTCAGCGAGAAAGACGCGTACCCATTGCCCCAGATAAATTCGATTTTGGAGAAATTGAGAGAAGCCTCCTTCATCTCTACCATTGATTTGAAACAAGGATATTGGCAGGTACCCCTTTCGCAAGAAAGCAAACCTCTCACTGCTTTCACCGTACCTGGCAAGGGCCTGTACCATTTTCGGGTAATGCCGTTTGGATTGCATTCTGCTGGAGCAACGTTCCAACGATTACTAGACCAAATTATAGGTCCCGAGCTAGAGCCAAAAGCATTTGCTTATTTAGATGACCTAATTATTGTCAGTAAAACGTTTGAAGAACACTTAACGCTCCTCAAGGATGTCTTCAATAGGCTACGAGGCGCTGGGCTGAAACCAAATGCAGAGAAATGTCAATTCTGCAAACGAGAATTAAAATATTTAGGCCACGTTGTAAATAAAGACGGAATTCGTACAGACCCAGAAAAGGTACGAGCCATCCGAGAGTTCCCCACTCCTACTTCAGTTCGCTCTTTGAGAAGCTTCCTAGGACTCGCTTCTTGGTATAGAAGATTTGTGGAGAATTTCGCCAAATCAACTAGACCTCTAACCAAACTTTTAAAGAAAAGTGAAAAGTGGGATTGGACGGACGAACAACAGAGTGCGTTTCTCGAGCTTAAAGATAAGCTTTCCGATACACCAATACTAGCGTGTCCCGATTTTCAACAAACGTTTTGGCTAGAAGTAGATGCTTCGAATGATGGACTGGGTGCAGCATTGACTCAGAAAATCGATAAGAGAGAACGCGTTATAGCATTTGCTAGCCGATTGTTGACCGACGGTGAGAAAAAGTTCACCGTTACCGAAAAAGAATGTTTGGCGTTAGTATGGGCGGTAAAGAAATTTAGGCCATATCTGGAGGGGTACAAATTTATCGCCGTTACCGATCATCAGGCTCTCAAATGGCTGATGAATATTCAGCAGCCGACGGGACGACTAGCTCGGTGGGTGCTAGAACTTCAGCAGAACGATTTTGAGATTCATTACCGGAAGGGTACACTAAACAGAGTGGCAGATGCTCTGTCTCGCTACCCCGTAGAAGGTGCAAACAGCGCTCAGTTATGCTCTAGCGCAGAAGTTTTGGAAAAGGAATCGGACTTAAAGCGAGATTGGTACCACAAGATGTTCGCTAGAGTTACCTCCAAGCCCGACACGTGCCGAAATTTAAGGATTGCCGGAGGAAACCTTATGAAGTATAAGCCCCGAGGAAGGGCGAATAGGTTCGACGACTCTCTAAATTGGAAACTGTGTGTGCCAAAAGACAAGCGAGAAGCTGTGTTGAATGAAAATCACGATCGCGAAACGGCCGGCCATCTCGGAATAAGAAAAACGGCAAAGCGAGTCCAAGAGAGGTATTATTGGCCGGGATTGCTCACGGATGTGAAGAATTATGTTAGAAGATGTCAGTCTTGTCAGGCGCACAAGGTTGAACAACGGAAACCAGCAGGAAAGATGTACTTTCGGAGACCAACTGGTCCATGGTATAAGGTCACAGCCGATATAATAGGACCCTTGCCACGTTCACGAAGAGGTGCGAGGTTTATCCTAGTCGTACAGGATATCTTCACGAAATGGGTAGTAGAACTGTGTTCGTTAAAATCAGTGACCGCGACGAATGTGGTGAACGCATTTCAAAATTTGGTGCTTTTTCGATACGGCGCACCAGAGGTCACCATCACTGATAATGGATCGCAGTTTACGGCCAAGCTATGGCGTAATTTACTGGAGAGTTGGCGGGAATCGAACATCAACTGACAGCACCCTACACGCCTCAAGAGAATCCGGTGGAGCGGGCGAATCGAGTCCTAAAGACGATGATCGCACAGTACGTCAAAGAAGATCAACGGCTTTGGGACATACACTTGAACGAATTCATGGTACGCCATGAAACACCGCCGTACATGATTCTACGGGATTTACTCCAGCTTTATTAAATTTTGGACGGGAATTGCGGTTACCGAATGCAATCCATGGCCCCCTAAAGGTACAGAATGGGCAAAATGACTCCGAGTCTCATGTGACAGATACGAACCGGGAAAGATTAGAAGCTTTCGCGAAACTGTACAAGCAATGCCATTCGAATTTAGAAAGAGCGAGTCGATCTCAAGCAAAAATATTACAACCTAAGGCGGAGAGAGGAAAATTTCCGGGTTGGGGAGTTGGTGTGGCTGAAACAACACCATCTCTCGTCGGCGATTGACTCTTTCGCCTCGAAGCTAGCGGCAAAATACGACGGGGCCTTATAAAATTGTAGAAAGGTTCGGATCAAACATCTATAGCCTCTGTGGTCGAAAAAAGAATGTGCTACGAGCTCACGTCAAAGACTTAAAAAAGTATGTCGACTAAGGGAACACGTCTATCTGGCTGAATAAGCCGGATGTTGCAGCTCCTACTGGGTAAGTAGTAGGCTGTAACTTCGCACGTTATAGATAAGGATGTCTAGTTTTAGTTTTGTTGATTCCTGCATGTGTTGAACTCTTGCTTTGGGTTGCAGGTTGCACGCTAACTGCACTATCCCCTGCTATTTGCATTTGTAGTTTTTGTGTGCTTGAGTGGTTACCTTGTGGCTTTGCACGGTAGTCTAGAGCTTGGCTTGTGTGTCTGGGTTTTTGTTCCACAGTTTGACAGATAAGGAAGATGGCACGAGTCGTAAGGAAACAGGTCCGTTTGCTGCCATGCGATTCAGAGCGGCTTTTTCCTGGACAGCTGCTAAACGGCGAGGTAATTTCGGCGTATCTGCGGCTTCTGGAGAGACGGAATGCGATGGATCATAACCTGCCAAATGTCCTCGCACTGGACTCCTACTTCTTCACGGTGCTGAAGAGATCCGGCCACGAGCGAGCGCGGGGTCACCATCGCGACCAGGACTTGTAGGATTATGAGAAAATCCTCGTCCCCGTACATGAGGAGTTGGCGGACGTCGGCCACTGGTGGCTTCTCGTAGTAGAGCCACGGAAGGAAACCATCAGCGCATACGACTCCCTAAAAGGAAGAAACCACAAGCCGGCGATGGATCTTCTGCGCGAATACCTGAAGAAGGAGGAGATGAGGGCCAAGACCGAGGCCCGGAGTTGGTGCCTCTACGGTGAGCGGAGTTGTCCTTCACAGGACAACCTTGTGGACTGCGGGGTTTTCCTCTGCGCTATCGCCGGAGCCATCTGCGGGGGACGGGAGGCTAAGGAATTGCGAGTAGATGGCCGAGAGTTCAGGCGGCAGATGGCGAAAGAACTTCGGGAGGATTCGGTGACCGAGAACAAGAGCAGCCAGCCGGAATTGTTTCCGGGGGAGGAACCGGACTGGTCCTTCGAAGATCTGGCCAAAGAGTTAGACCAGCTAACTGACCCAACGAAGTGGTCACTTATACTTCCGGCCGAGGACGAAACGCCAGAAGAGATCGGTGTCCTGCAGGAGGAGGTGGACGCGATAAACCCACCGGAAGGTGCCGCGGGAACGTCCTCGGGACACATGGAGGTTGACAAGTGTAGGTCTCCCAAACCCACACTACTAGAGCTGGCCAGACTGTCACCTATGGACGAGGGTGACGTCCTCTCTTTGTCGCCCGGGTGGAGCATGGGCAGCTCGATTGAAGTGATCCCGGACCCCGAGGAAGAGGAATTCCTTCGAGTAGCCCCGTCGGTGAAATCCCAGCCAGAGGAGACGGCAACGCAGGAAAGGATGGGCGACCCTCCAGAGCGTCCTCACGGCACCAAACCAAAGAGGACCCGTGGAAAACGCCGTACCATGAAGGTCCAGATACCGGGGACGAACGAGTGGAAGAGGATAAATGTCCGGAAATTGGGCCTTCCAGTCTTCCCAAAGAAAAAAATAATGGAAAGAGAGGGCAGTTTAAGAAGAATTTTTATTTTGTTTTCTCCTAAGGGGCGATAGAGGGAATTTATTAATTCGAAGTGGACACTTTTAGTTTGCCTTATTTCTTTTATGTTGAGTTTTTGTGAAAAGTAAGTTTATTTTGATTTGTTAATCCGACTTCAGAGTCTTTTTTTTAGTTTTTATTTTCTCCACGAAGTAAGTGGGGGGTGTAAGGGTTCAATTTTATACCCCGTTTTTTTTTTCTTAAATGAGAAAACGTTTATTTTGACAAGTAGGTGTGTCGATTTATTTTTTTTCGTCGATAGTCGTCGTCGTCATTCTATTAGAAGGAGTCGATTTGAGGTTAGGGAACCTCTCTACTCGGGGCAGTGCAGTTAGCCGGAGCTCCGATGTGACCGCTGCAGCGTCTGGCGACGACTGACGAAAACGCGTCTCTGCGCATGACCGGCTGGCGGCCTACTTATACAGCCGATCCGACAAGGGACAGAGAGTTTTGCTTGCTAACGTCGTGGAGTGAAGCCAATTCGAGGAGAAGAGTTTTCGCTTGCGGACGTCGGTTTATGAAGTCTGAAGTCGAGTCGAGGAATACGAGAGCCCTGTACGAGAGAATACGCAGTCGGCATATATCGTCTTTTTGGTGAGTCACCCCGAATTGTAATCATTAAGGGAATTTAAAAACAGTACGAATATTGAATATAAAAACTAGTGCTGATTCGTTAACCTTGAATTCTACGGAATCTTTGAAAAATTAATAATTCGGTGCGTAGTATAGGTTATCCCGTTTGGTGACAGTAGTGTATCTATCAAATATAGGTTCTATTACCTTTCACTACCTGTCCTAGTTTGCAAACGTGTATTTTGCATCCTATAAGCCGCGTAGGCTTGTTATCCTATTCCTAAAAATTAATAATTCGGTGCGTAGGATAGGTTAACAGCAGCTTATAGGTTATCTCGTTTTGGTGACAGTAGTGTATCTATCAAATATAGGTTCTATTACCTTTCACTACCTGTCCTAGTTTGCAAACGTGTATTTTGCATCCTATAAGCCGCTTAGGCTTGTTATCCTATTCCTAAAATTAATAATTCAGTGCGTAGGATAGGTTAACAGCAGCTTATAGGTTATTGCGGTTAGCGCCAGTAGCGTATCTATTCATTATAGGTTACACTACCCTTCACTACCTATCCTAGTTTGCAAACGCGTATTTTGCATCCTATAAGCCGCGTAGGTTTGTGATCCTATTCCTAAAATTGATAATTCGGTGCGTAGGATAAGTTAAGACCAGCTTATAGGCTATCTCGTCTAGTGACAGTAGAGTATCTATTAAATATAGGTTCTATTACCTTTCACTACCTGTCCTAGTTTGCAAACGCATATTTTGCATCCTATAAGCTGTATAGGTTTGTTATCCTATTCCTATTAAGTTAATAGTTTGGTGCATAAGATAAGTTAGGTGTATGTACTTGGTCAATCTACTAGATATAGCATATATAAACCTTTCTATAGCTCATGATAATATATTTTGCTTACTTTAAGTCGTGTAGGCCTAATAGCCTAAGCTCAAAGTTATTGATCAACGCCAGAATAGGCTGGGAACTTAATTTAGGCTATCTAGCTAACAGCCTTGTTTACAGATATATTATTCATTGGCTTAATAAACCTCTGAATTCTCAGCCCGGTTTCTAAATAATATTTGTTTGGTGCCCTGTAAATCGCATAAGCTTTACTTCCTACTTCGAAGAGTATGTTTCAAAGCGAATGTTAGGTTGTAGGCTATAAACAAACTTTTAATGCTTGTTAATATTAGCATATTTGATACTAAGGGCTTAAAGAGGAAAATAGTACACACGAAATACCTGTGTTATTGCTGAACAAGGATACTTGTATTAAATAACCTAAATATATTTGCTTGAAGGGATTTAGCTGCTTCACAGGAGAGAGATATAACACAAGACTTCCCTTAGACATTTTGCTTCCAGCTTAACTTATAAACTTATACGTTAACGTTAGTCTTGTTAGTATAGAGGAGGAATCTGTTGGTTTAATATATTTAATATTTTATTTTGATACTATAAAGTCAAAACATAACCTCAGCTTAACACAGCACAACAACACACTGAAGGAAGAAGAAACGAGCAGACGATACTGAGACCGGTTTGAGCCAACGGCTGTGGAATAAAGATCTCGCGGACCACCGATATTAAAAATCTGTTTTTTCTCACGCACAAATAATTGTCAAATAGTCGTCGTTACAATAGGATTTATTTCTAAACGTCGCATTCTAGAACGGGGCATTGACAGCTCTAATCAAAATTTATCCACGTAAAATCGCGAAACATAGAACAGAAAACTGTGATGATATCGTTCTATTGAAGAGTGCGAATAACTGAATTCGCTCTGAACGAGTCTGAGATTTTCTGTTCACTCACGTTTAACCTTGTGTATCATATCGATCTCTACCAGCGTACGGTGAGGGCGCGGGTAAGATAGAAATAGCTATAAGTCGATATCATAACCCTGGAATAGAACCCAGCACGACTGCAACTATCAGGGCAGACGATATAAAAAGCGATTTCACCGAAACACCTCACAACCTCTCTTACTTCCTTCACGGACCGTATGACCAAACTTGCCAACACTCATTGTGCAAGTGATGAAGACTCCTCCTGTACATTGCTCTTTATAAATATCTTATCCCAGTCAATATATGTGTTTTCATCAACATCTAAGACGCTGTGGGAGCGAGCTGGAGGTACGGTAGTGTGTATCTTATTGATCCAGTGAAATATTTGAACTGCTAGACGCCTTATAGCTTCTTCATATGTATTTTGTAAGCTGTTTATTTGATTCTGCTGAATAAGCGCTTGATTCTGAAGGATTGCAATTTGAGAGTACAGTCTTCTTACATCTTTCTTTAGCTTTTTGTTTACAGTATTCGTAACTCTCTGAATGTCTTGCTTCTTCAGAGATTGTGGCCTCTGACCAAACTTATTGACGGTCATCTCATCGATGATCTGAATCTCGCGTTACCATCACCTGATATAGTCTTTGATTCTTTGAGTTCTTCGATAATGTTTATTATTTCGTTCCTATGTCCCGTGTTACCGGTCTCTGCTGAGGACACGAGGAGTCTGATTCTGTCACACAGTTCGTTTGGGTCATCATAGTAGATAGGGTCTGGTGCTCCTACATCCTTATACCCGCTACCGGTCTTTGGGAAGAGTTGAGAAATAATGACTTTGTATTTCGTTGAAGCGTTACGGTTCACGTGATTTTTATAATTGTAACTTCTCTTGTGAGCAGAAGACAGTGTCAATATATCCTTGTAAGCTCTCATATCGTTTACGTTGTAACGTTTGTCATCAGGCAGACGATTGAAAAGCAATTCATAAAGTCCCTGTGTAGGTCTGTAGGACCGTTCACCTACGAGTATGCTACCGTCATATCCAAATGATAAACTTCTTATCTCCTACCATTAGCGTATTGTTGTCGTAGCGTGGTCCGTACGTATGGTCGATCTTACTATGTTTACCTGACATATCCTTCATCATACTTGTCATGTACCTTATGGTTAGTGGATGGGAGAACGTGTTCTGTATCCATGCAGATGCTGAGAGTTGTCCTTCTTTCGTGCTGAGTATATCACTGACGTCTGATGACGACGGTCCTGCTTCAAGCACATCATCGTCCTGCAGGAACGCAGGTGTTTTGGGGGTTGACATAACGTCCGGAGTGAACTGTACGGCTGCCTCATCTTCATTTTCCTCTTCTTCTTCTTGCTTTGGTTCGGTTTTCGGTTCAGTTTTTACAGATCCTGTTGTTTTTCGTAACTCTGACAGGATAGGTTTGTACAGTTTTTTCTAGAAATACGTCTGTGGCCAGAGTTCCTTCTCTGAACTGTTTTATACTTTTGCTTTATAGCTTTCCTCAAACGAGTTATACTGAGAGTAAGGTCCTTCTTCTTTGAAGCCATTGTTTAAACTGACAATGTGACTCGGTTTTAGTACTTTATAATACTAAACTACTTTATGGCAGTTCAACCTGTCTAAAGAAGAGGGCTCGTTTTTTTATGCTTTCCTAGAAAGCGTATGACCTGCTTTAGTGACACCACGGTACCTAGCCCTCTTAGGTAAACTGTTTCTCGGTATCTGTACAGGTCTATCAGGGTCCCTGAACACAAAGGTCCTTTTCCATCCGTCTCTCCACTGGGGTATCTCAGCTACAGTATACTTGTCACTCTCCACGTGCTTTTCCATATATTGTTTCAGATGCTCTATAGGTCTGTTCACCCTACTGTGTATGTGAATCATGTAAGAGTTGAGTAACCAGAATTCACTTGGATTAGCTCCTGTAAAACCCCTCTAAGCCTCAAACTGTTTGGTATTTGTAATTGAGTAAGTCCCGTCACGCAGTGTTATTCCGAACTTATCGCAGTACATTGGTACGGTCGGTAAAGCCAATTTGAGAAATTCTGTCGTAAACAGACTTTGACAAAGATTGTTTACACCAGCAAAATCTTTCTTCCTTTGACCTCGCGGTAAACCGTCTGGGACGGGGCCGTAATCTACGTTGTAGCTAATGTCAATGTAGCACTTTGAAGCTAGAGCACGATTATAGACCTTGACGGGGTTCCTAATTGGTATTGTTCTCTCTGTAATAAGAATACAGCGAGCTGCATGCGGTATGTTACACCCGTACTGGAGCATCCTTATACAGGTCTGCGCAAAGTTTACACTACCATGAGAGTTTCTCAAAGGTACGATTTGACCGAATTGATCGGGAAAGGGTCTGAATCTGGATAACATGTTCTGTGGATTTCTTACCGTACTATTTAGCATGTCCTCGTGGTACACCACGAGTTCGAGCGGTACCCCTTTGTTTTGACTTCTTTTCCACAAACTCTATCCATATATCGCGATTGTAGAACCGTTCGCTTGCTGAAATCATTAACAAGATTACGGGTGGTAGACTAGCACTGTACATCCCTACACGCTTATGTCTCCAGCACCTCCTATTGAAGAGAAAACCATGTGGTCCGCGTCTGCTACAGTAATTACCGCAAAACTTTTTCTTATCGGCATAGTACCAGGTGCACAGGTTTTGAATGGACTTTGTTGGATCTCTGGATTGAGAAACCTCTGAGGTCATTGTAGTGGTATATCCTTACCATCATAGATCTTGAATGAAACTATCGATTCCGATACGATACCTGCCTTTATCAATGTCACAGTCCTTGCATATGACCAGGAAGCCGTGTCTGTCTTTCCACGCCAGAGCACACATTTGTTTAAACTTTTCAAAGTCTATATCGGTATTGACGTGGTCACTGTATGCATGGTGAAGGTTTGTTTCGTCTTGTTTGAATAGTACGATAAAGTTGGCATTGTCTCTAACGAGCTGTTTGGGTATATGACTGTAGGTCTGACCTAGGTAGAATGTGTCAATATTCTTGTGTCTACCCATGGTGAAGTAGTTTCGTATATTGTTATGTTTTTCACAGGCTATGTCGTCGAATATCATTACTGAATTCTGTTTAGCCTCACTCGGATGTATAACAGATGCATTGTCATCATACGCGTGGTATCCGATCTCTTTCGGCATAATCTTGGATAGTAGCTGGTACTTTGGTTGGTAGAGTGATTTTGAAAACACGTAAACATTTTCAAATCTCAAACCGTTAGGATCTACCAATAGGTTAAACAGTACGTTCGTTTTACTGCAATTGGACGGTCCAACAATTAATCCGCGAATCGTGTCAGGTAGCAGAGGACCGTTTTTATTTGTACGATTCATACCACCACCTACAAACTCGTCAAAGTTTCTCACTGGTAATTTCACAGGTTGACTAATCAGTCTCATTGTCGAAGATAAACTAAGTTGCACATTATTATGACAAAGTATATAAAGTAACAGAGCTGAACTGGTAGCCCTCCTGGACGTTGGAGCGCACAGCTGCATCCGCTCCCACGCAGCGGCTGGTGCAGCTGCATCCGGTCCCACGACTGCAGTTGCAGTCACACACTCAGTGTGTGGTGATGTCATGCTTGCTCACCCATGTGTCACTGTTTTTATCGAACCCTTGCCATCTTACAAGTACTTTGTCTCCTTTCCGCCTCAACACTTTCTCAACTAGATATGCATTACCAGTTTTGGACCTGAGCATTTCTTGTTCATAAAACCCAACTTTCAATACTTCACCTTTGGAGTCTTGTAAAATGTACGTTACGGGTTTTGTAGGTTTTATTGCATATACTGTAAATACTTCATTTGTCCAGTTGGGCAGATAACCTTTTTTAAAAACTCCTTTGTATTTGCTAATCCTTACCTTATCGTTTAACTTGAATTTAGTAATTTTAATTTTTTTGTTTTCTTTTTGTGGTTTTTGTTTAAACGGACAAGGATTTGTTTTACGTGTTTCTGTTTAACGTCTTTTTGGTTTCATACCGATTGTTCTGTGGACATTATTATTGTACTCCTTGACTATATCAGATAGAATACTGAACCATTCGTAACTTCCACGTGTCGTGAATTTTCTATACATTTTCTCTTTTAATGTTCTGTTTAGACGCTCTACAATAGAGCTTTTCAGATGTGAGTAGGTCGAGTAAAGGTTTATTTTATATTTGTCCATTAGCTGTTTGACGTGAGTGTTGTACCACTCCTTACCCTGATCAGTCTGAAGGTTTTTCATTTTGTGTTTTGCTAAAATGGAGTCTAGAGCATGAGCTACTTCTGCACCTGTCTTGTTCTTTAAAGGAATGGCAAACGCAAGTTTACTAAATCAGTTTATCATTGTCAATATATACTTGTAACCTTTGTTCACCCTTGAATACGGGATCATCTCTACTAGATCAGCCTGGTATAGATCATTGAGTCCCTTCAGAGTAACCCTGCGTCTGGGATAGTTTTTCCTAACCGGTTTGTGCAGTTCTTTCGCTATCGCGTTCATTTTGTAAATGAAGAAAGAAATCTGTATACCGGTATTTATATTAGTCTAAGTGGTGTGGTTTGGAACACCCACATCGAACACTCGCATGCTCGATGCCCAGGTTAAACAGTATTTGATTTTGAGGGCCAGTCCAGAAGTAACTGGTTGTCGCCCGGTGATAAAATACTGTCCCATCCCTTGTTGCTTAGACAATGGAAAGGTCGCACATGCAACGCCCGGTCCTATAGTAAAAGAGCCGATTGTTACACGATGTGCACTCCCATAAACTACGCATTGTGTAAAATGTATCTTCCGTGAAGTAATACGCGGTCGACGATTCTTTTTGCCAAACAGCTGAACGGTCTCGAGCACACATATGACAAAGTCTGCGTAGTCCGCGTCCGTCGTAAACTTCTTTGTATCTGACTACCAATTCAAAGCAGAATTCGCGATGTTTAGATTTAATTTCCCGACGGATGGATTCGGGGATCTGGATATATCGTAAGAAGCGAATAGGATGTTGGGCAATTTGCCGCAGACAAAGATCATAGAGACTCTTTGGGTTCCACGCCATGATTGAGAATGAAGTGCTCTCCCACCACCACTGCCTCCACGGTTACTCTCCCACCACCGACTCCCCCACTGAGACCTCACACTTTGCACAAAGATAAGTGTTTACAACAGTATTTACAATTTTACAGTAATATCAACATTATATACAAGTTTATACATTTGTAATCTGTCATGGCTGAACCGGTCCATCACTGTCTCCCACACATTCACACTCGATCCCAAGGAATTATGGGGTTTAGTCCACCTGAAGGATCACATTCAAACCCCCAAGGCCACGAACCTCTTTCATACACACATTCACGGCAAGAGTACATCTATGGGTTTTAGCCCGCCTCGTTGCTACACACATTCACACATGATCCCAAGGAATTATGGAGTTTAGTCCGCCTGAAGGATCGCAACTACTCTGTCCGGGACCTCAGAGCCCATACACACACACACTCAGGCTTTTGGGCCTACGAGGACCGGTAGCAAGCACAGTGACAGGAAAGTGATTTTGGTCTTGGACGCTGTGTGGTAGTGGGGGTACACGGTTGCGAGGAGAGCGTTCAGTCTCGGTCAGTGATGGAGGAGAAGCAGCATCTACTCGAGCAATCGCGGGAGAAGTTAAAGAGGATGAGGGGGAAGAGTATTGACTTACGAAGGTTATTGTTTGTGGTGTCTGTGTTTAGAAGAGTGAAGGAGGCTATATTTACACCCACTGTAAGTATACTATAATATACTAATATTTAGAAACTTTACTATAGCCATACGGTAGTGTCTCATACTCTCCTTCCCGCTTACGCTTAGGACCGGTAATTTTAAATAGTTTAGCCTCTTCTACGGTAACTATGTTTTTGTCTTTTGTCCGCCTAATGCGGTTCTTAGTGATCTCTAATGATTGCTTGCTTTCGGAAAGTACCATTTCTTTTCATTTTGAAAAATTCAGTTTCTCCGATGTTTTTAAATTTAGAGTTAGACCTTTAATTTTTCAGACCTCAATCAGGGAGTTTTTATTAGTGGACCAAACATGATAGGCATAAGTCTTGGGGCCTCCGGAAACAAATTCTACTATGTATGAGCTAGGGCCGTACTCGATCAACTCGTTGGTCATTTCACCGAGGTAATCGCCTGTGGGGACACTGTACAAACCTTCCTTATGTATGTACAATACACTATCGGTATCATAATAAAGTACTTTTTTATCTAATCGATCTAAGTAACTGTACAGCTTAAGTCTAGCCTGTGCAGTGGTGAAGGCCGCGAGCACAACATTTACATTTCGCAGGGATTCACCGACTTCGTCTATGTTCTGCCAGTTAACAAGGAGGACCTCTTCGTTAATTTCTTGAATGGTGTTTACTTGTGTCCCGGGACTCGCAAGTAATTTAAAAAACTCGTTGGGTTCTCTAATGATAGAAGTTTTTGTCTGATTTTCCCTTTGACCGAATTTTCCCCAGAATGAGTTCAACATTAATTTAGCGAGAGAGCGGAGACCCCCGTTCTTTTCAATTTTGGAAGGGTCAAGTCTGATACCTTCGTGCTCATAATAATTTTGAATATACATGGCTTTATCCTGATCAGTGAGGCACCAAGATGGGTAACCCGATGCCTCCTGTTTGATTTTTTAAAAACTTATTTACAAAATCCGTAAAAAGGCCACCGTCTTCGTATTTGACCACCTCGTACTCCCACAGCTCGTACATTTCTATAATTGTGTATCCGTTTTCTACAGCCTTGCGTATTTCCTGCATTGTCCATGTCCCTGTCAATGCTCTTTCCTCGGTGTTATGATTACAGTCCGTGTTTAGCATTTCTAGACCACATGTACGGCATAAAACAAACATTAATTTATCATTCATACGTGTAGGGAGGACGGGGTGGTACAAATTTAGTGGAGGCAGTACTTTACATTTGAGGAGTCCTTCGGCCTCCATGCGTCTTTCTCTACATTCCCTGTCGCCCACAAAGATTTTTGGATGTGATTTTGGATAAGATTTGAACTTATTAACAAATGGGTACAATTAGCAAACATCTACATACTGAATCGTTTCCCCGTCCTCGCACTTGTGATAAGATTTTGCATTACCTGTTGTGCCCCCGAAGAAGGCATCTCTTGGGTTGAGTGGAAGTGTGCTTAGAATGGGGAGAAAATTTAGATAGTCCAATTTGAGTTCTTTCTTTATTTTATTGAATTCACACTCCCACATTTACTTCATAGTCAGACGAGAGGAGACGAGTCATTTTAGCTTTTGTTCTCTCGAACCTTAAGTGCAGGGAGTCTGAGGGATCATCGGGCAAGGGTGCTTCCCTATCGTATCTGAAACATTTAGGACACCCGTGGAAGTAGCAGCCCTGAAATTCATAGATTCGTTCTCCGTCAAAACCGTCTACTTTTAGGCCCTCAATTTTAACTTCTCTACCCCTCCCCGCGTGCTGGATCCTAATACCGCGCTGGTCTTCCTCCCAAGTAAGCCATTGTAAAGCAATAGACGATTGGATGTCCACAAGGCGGTATCCATTCTTTGGGACCAAACCAATAGTGTTGGCTTTGAGAAAATTTCGTCTAAAAACCAAGTTACAAGCGCTGGCAATGGTGACAGCTTCCATGAACGGATCTACTTTACACTCCTCGAGGAACATTGCTCTAAATTTTTATGCACGCTTGCGCCATTATCTCCACATCGGAGATACAGTACTCGATAAGTTCTTTTTGAAAGTCAAAAACTACATTTTTGCTGGTCTGCTCGTTGTGCCAATTTTCAAAATCTTTTTAAGACTTCTCAAACATGGATTCAGGGCAGTAGTACTCCTTGGGTGGTATGGGGCCTACATAATTTTGGTTCGCCAATGTGTTAAACAGGTGAGGGAAGTAGCCCTTCTTCTTCTCCGGGGGGAGATCAAAGGCTTTGGGTAGTGCAGAGAGGACCATGGGGAAATAATTTAACGAATCGATAAATCTGACGTTGTCCAGTTCCATGAGAATGACTTTAGTGCCACGCATAATTAGCTCTGGAGTGAATTTGGTTTGTTCTAGAATGTACTTTAACAAAAACTGAAAGTCGAAACCCTGGCCGTTATGAGCCATTACACAAACATTTTTGAATTTTTTTCTCTCACCCATTACATAATTCATGAACTGAACGGTCGGATCTTGTCTAAACACACGAGTGCGAGTGCTACAATTTTGGCAATTTTTCCCCACCAATGCATTTCCAACAGAATTGTTGCGAGACACATAGATTTACTTTATGAACCCTTTTATCATCAATGTACTCGTCCTATCTTGTTTCCAGATCGAAAAATATGAATAGAAAATCTTCTGTTTTGGGCTTGCCTGTGTCGACTCGCATGTAGCACTGGTGATTTGGGGCCATGAATTCGTTACAGATTTTACAGAAAACTTCCCCGCACACGTGTTTTGACTTACGTTTATTCGTAAACACAAGTCTTTGGCACTGTAAACATTTTTTTACTGACTTACAACGTTCACTCTTATGAGCCGCAAAACAGATCTGATTTTTCATGGTCATGTTACAGTCAGGGCATAAAATTCCCCCATGCTCCTCTTTACACGGTGGAGAAATGGTCTGGCACGCAGGACATATATTTGAGCATCTGTAAAAACCCTTGTGGTCGTAAGGGACATGACACGCCTCACAATAGAAATGGCACGCAAAAGCTGCAGTTAGACTAGTTATTACGTTGTAATGGCAGTTATGGTACAACAAATTTATTTTTACTGAGCATCGGAGTTATTAAAATATTAAAATACACTTCTCGACCTTTACTGTTGTAGTTATAAAACTGTAATCTTGTACTTTTTGAGGTGGTCTTGAAATTTTGAAAGTTCGGGGACCCCCGCTCCCTGTTCAGGACATTTGTACTCCGGCTTTAGTCATCAGTTTCTTAGCTTTTAACGTTTGTCTCTGACATTTGTCTTTTTTTATCAATTCATACTCGGGATCTTTTTTAGCATTGGCCTTGGCCACTACCAGCGCACGCGCTAGACACAGATTATCGCTATTCTTAATGACTACGATACCTCTACGTGCTTTACATTCTTCTTTAAAGTTTATTATAAAAACCTGGTCTTACTCTACCACTACCTACAGGAAGGTTAATTCTAGTACACTCTACTCTAAATGTGTCTGCAGACTTTACGGATTCGGCATTACTTTGAATTATCCCACCAAAAATTTCGAATAAAACATCACATTTGACTTGATGAGCCGGACGAAACGCTACATAACCTGGCTCTTTGGTTTACAAATTTAAACTGTGAAGAGTGAAGCCGAGATAGTCGGATTCTGAACAATTTGCTTTCATTTCATCGACTAATTTTGAAAATCCGGTTTTTATCCAGTTAATTTCACTTACATTGTCTGGTACTGTATTAAATTTGAAGGTGGTCTTGGTACCGTAAACTCTATATCTTTTTACATACGTCTCGTTTTTACTTAGCGTTTTTACAGGATCCAGTTCCATATCCATATATACAGGTTCAGAATCTACTTCAACATTTTCGTAAGACATGTTTAAAACTAAGGATATATTATTTACAATAAGGTATTATAGAAACGATATTACGTTATAAAAGCAACTAAAATGACTAAAAAGCTTAACTGCTACTAGTAACGATAATTATTATTTAGATTAAGAACAATAATTACAAGCATGGTATTGACGGTAATTAAAATAAATATTAGTAAAAGTAAAAATATTTTAGATTGAATCATTTTACTCCAGTAATATAAAAAGATCGTAATTGTTTAAATAATTGTGTAAAACTCAGAGCGACACACGTCTCATCTCCCTGACCTCCCGCACGGATCTGACGGGAGAGAGAGGAAGGAGTGCCGGCCTCTCACGTTCCACCAATCAGAGCGCTTAGATACTATTTACATCCAATCAAGGACGCGCTTATTCCAGCCAGTGGGGAAACGCGAAATTTTCTTGTTCATAGCTGGCTAACTCAGGACTATTTATGTTACAGACTTCCTCTGATGACGTCACCACCACATATTGCTATCTGTGTGGCGGGAGTGAAGAGTGCCAATGTGAATATTTGTTTTGAAATAGTATAATAAATTAGTTTTTACCCAAAAAATGTTTTATTTTAAACTCCTGGAACCCTATGCTCAGCTCTATACATCGAATCACCACATCACACAATAAGGTACGATTCGTCTTTTATTTCTCTTGTTTAGTTAAGTGAGGTTACTTTCCCGCCCTTTTCACAATTGAGGTTATGTTCCCCTGTTCCCGCCAATTTCACAATTGAGGTTATGTTCCCCAGTTCCCGCCCTTTTCACAATTGAGGTTATGTTCCCCTGTTCCCGCCAATTTCACAATTGAGTTTATGTTCCCCAGTTCCCGCCCTTTTCACAATTGAGGTTATGTTCTACTGTTCCCGCCAATTTTTTCCCGCCCTCGCCGCCATATTGGAATTCCCTCCGTCCCTCGTTTCTCCCTCACGGGGAGTGTGAGGACCCAACATATCACCGATTTTACCGAAAAAACACCGATTTTGACACCCCAAATCACCCCAAAACACTAGGATAAGAGTGTGAGCAGGGAATTTCTCCCGCACATGAGGGGATTTCTCCCGCACATGAGGGGATTTCTCCCGCACATGCCCCTCCCTCTGCGCATGCGCGGCCGCCATCTTGGATCACGTGACCCCCTCTCGACCAATCAGAGGCCGGTCCGCAAGGGGCGCGATGTCTACTTATGTGTACAGTACATTTAAATATAATTTGTATTAGAATGAAACATACCTATAATATTAGATGACAAAATAAATAGCAAATTCGACAGTTTAATGTCGATAAATATAACGTATAATAGTAGAGTATACAATTGGTGAATAGCCGTCTTCATTTAAAATAAACTAATCAAAATTATTTTTAAGACTCTTTGAGTTAGGATTAATATAAAATAAACTGAGATAAAGATTATACGTGAATGTATCCGTTTTGCAGTTTATGTAAAAAATGATACTTTTTGTGATGAAAAGGTAAATCTTTAACTTTATAACTGACATGGACTCTGAGAAAATAAACTATTTGTAGGGTTAATATACAGGTAGTTACATTTAATGATTGTATTTTCTTATGAGCATTACGGTGTTTTGACTATTTAGATCTATTTAAGTTCTATGTTATGGAACATAAAGTTGAGTGATCATAACACACAGATTGTTACGAAATGTCTCATCCCTAACTCTCAATCGACTCAATATCATAGAACCTTATCGACGAAGATATCAACATAACCTGTGACACAATGACGACATAACCAGGACGTGACTGACCCTGCACGTGACGGGTTGTTTGTGCCATCTGTTACATGCTGAGTGGCATATTGTAACGTCTTCACTATTTACACTGTTTGCAAAATGGCTGAGCATTATTGAATCCCATCACTCGAGGGGATAAAAATACTAATTTCTGTCTGTCTGTCGGTATACCTAATATATCGGAAACAAAATTAGCTATAGACTTTTGCGAACTTGAATCTTGCATCAAGATTCATCGCTGTAACAGTAACACAGAGTTCCATGAAGGTTCATTGATCATATAGTTAATCATGATGGCAACGATAAAATAGCAAAATAAATATATTTTTTAACTTAGTTCACTTTTATATGATATGGGAAGATGTAAAATTTGTATTTATTTTAGATTGTAATGAAAAAATATTAGGGTTGAAAACTAACGTTAAGAGTGCTAACAAGATTTGTTTCCAGGTCTTTATAGCACTACAGTAACCTCCTAAGCTCACCGTAACTTATATTATTTGTTAATAAATAAATATAAATACCTTTATTCCTGAGCGCTTCTGAGTACAAGGTCTGATTTAAAAAATAACTCATACTTAGTTCTTAAAATTCAAATATTCAGCATTCAAAGACATACATTTAAAAGTTCAAAGTAAAAAAATTTGTTTCAATTTCTTTTAAAAGCTGCAGATACCAAACGCTGAAGGACACTGAAAATGTTTGTGCCAAAATATGAAGATGCCACCCGTTGAGGCAATACCCGGGTAATTATTATTAATTATCATTAAAGAATTTTAAAATAAAATTTTCTTATCGTTCGAAACTTTTGAGCCTTACAAATGCTTAATATAACAGTGGTAACGTAGTAATACATTTTAATGTTTTATAAAGATGATTGGTGTAACCAAATATCGAAAAGGCTAATGAATGGTTTATTTATTTTATAATGGTCTAAATAACTTTAAAGATAGAAATTAAACATATTTAAAACTTAAAATATGAAATAATATTTCTGAAGACTTTTTTTTATTTATACAGCAATTTCTACCTTTCCAAGAATTAGCCCACAATGTGTGGTAAATCCTTGCTATATGGCAAAACTATCACACAGTTGAATTTCGCTCAAAACATAAATTTTTTCACTACATTATTAATTACCTCTTTAAGGTATTATTTACATACTACGGTGCTATAGAATGTAAATGGAAGAAATCAAATTCCTTTACCAGACATTAGCAGTTTATAATTCTCTCTTAGCGGTATTATTAACATTTTTTTTTCAATAAAACAGTATGGGTCTTGTAAATCATAGATAGGTGGCATGTAACCTGCCAGTACTGATCCTAGCAAATTGAACGTATATCTTTAAAACCAGAATAATTGTTGAACTGCCTGTAACCTGGGCCATTCGTTCAATACTTTGCAGCGAAATATTTTATTTAACATTTAAATGTTGCTTAATGCAACAATTTTTGTTAACATACATTTATAGTAAACTAGCTTCTCCTGCAATTTCATTATTACAGGAATAAAACAAAAATATTTAAACAATTGTAATACAAAAGTTTTTTAAAATAAGAACATGATATTAGAATACATATATTATGCATATGCGTGTAAATAAATATAGTTTTATATATTTATAATACATATCTACATATTGATAATACCTTGGTATCCAAATATTAAACTATTTAATATCCCGCTAAAATAAAAATAAAAAATATAAAGAATCGTTTTATCTTAAAATAAAGATCCAGCAATTTAATTTAATATATTTAAGCATGAAAGAATCATTTTATTTTTCTTTACTCAAAGACAAGATTGTGTTTCAGAACACTGTTTCAGTAAAAAGAATTTCTCATAAACATTCAGGCGGTGATTACTCTTATTTTTAAACTTTGAACAAGTTGTCCTTCGTGAAAGTAGAATCTCTAATTTCATGAACCTTTAACCATTTAAAGAATGCTTTAAATTTCTGCCTTTTATTTCTTCGACGTAAAATACGTGTTGGAAAATCTAAATTATTCAACAAATATGTGTGTGTGTGTGTGTGTGTGTGTGTGTGTGTGTGTGTGTGTGTGTGTGTGGTTTAAGCTGCAGTGTTAACTGTTTTACTTGTGTAATTCCAGTTAAAACACTGAAAGATATTAATGATATATAAGGTATACTTTATAGAAGGGTATACATTAAAGTCTGGTTTTTGCACAACATAGGCAAATGTTCTAAATATTGTAGTACGAATTTCGTCTAATATAAAACTTTTTAACCAACTTGAATAAGCTGATATAACTTTGGTTATAGATTGAAAATAGCTGACTGAGCAACACATCAGTTATATGAACTAACAAAACCAACTTTCATAAGATTAAAATTAAAAATTTGGAAGCCCTTGGGGTAGAGTCCTAGCTGGGTGTATCTTAAATCAATAAAAGCCTTATTTAGAGTATAATAGCTTCACCTGAATAGCTTATATGTATACCAAATATTGGTTTTAGATACTTAAAATTATAGAACAATTTTCATGAACTCAATTTTCCTGAGATCTTGAAAATGCCTGCCATCCGTAGAGCAAGAAACATTTTATATAGAAATATTTCATTATGGGTAACCGCGATTGCAAAGGGAAAATAAAAAAAGTCTGTAAACAAGTTTATAAAAACATTAAAAGTTTTTATTTTGACACAGTAACAGATGCAGTCTATTTATACAAATAAAATGCGCTATAATCTTCATGTGTTGTATAAACATTCAACAACTTCAGCGAATCCTGTTACGTGGCACTTAATGTTGTGTACTCCTAACCAGTAATAATATACGAGTAGATACTGCAGCATACCCTCTTAGGTAGTATAAATGTCCGGTTATTTTTGCATTAAAGTACCTTTTTTGGAATCTAGGCGCAATGAGGAACTTAAAAGTCGTATAGTAGAATAAATGTACGTAATCTCAGAATATAAACTGTACAACTCTAAGAATTTGTCAGAAATCTAAAACAATAGGTGGAGATTATGGGGACGGTGACAACCCTTGTGTTGTGCGACCAGTGTAACCTTACCAATGTAGAACACATCATTTAGTACCAGCTCAGAATAAACACTAACCCTATTTATATCTCCAAGCATTAAACAGGATTGCTCTGACATAGAATGTCATATTTCTAGAGTTTCCCAAAAGGTATTTCAATAACATTTTTTCAAAGACGTTAGGATATACTGAAGAGGTAGATGGTTGTTATATTCTTACATCCAGAACTCAAAAACAAATTTTAGAATAGTTATCCCCAAGTTAAAGATAACATATTGACAAAAAGGAACAGCTTACTGTATAGTGCTGATGATTCGTACTCTCCGTTTGCTCAGTGAACCTCACGTGGACAAGGAAGAAGAGAGATGGATACATGACAGCCGTGTTTTAGAAAAAATGAGTTTTTGAGCTATTTTTGTGATTGAGCTGAATTATATTAAAATATCTATCAATGGGCTAGGTTTGAAGCAATATATGCAATATACTTACAGCTCTAACGTTGCTCTTATTTACTTACTTCTTAATCTGAATCAAGAATTTACTGATCCTAGTTAAATTTAAAATAACATTAGGAAGGCGTTCTAATAAAAGTGTATAGCCAACCATGGTCTTTAAATTTATAAAAATATATTAAAGGGGAAATGAGGTCAAACACAATACTTTTAGTACGAATATATAATTATTTAGGGCTATATGATATTGCAATTATTAAAATATAACAATAAGATTAAATATCATTAGGAGAAATTAAATTTCTCATAACATCGACTTGTCGGGACATGCTAGTCATGTTTGCTGAGAGAATTGCACATCAGTTCAAGGCATTTCTCGTAAGCATTTTCCTGGCATTTATGACTTTCGATCCACGATGAAACTTATAATATCCTGTTAACATAATAGATCA
Source organism: Homalodisca vitripennis (assembly GCF_021130785.1). NCBI lineage: Eukaryota > Metazoa > Arthropoda > Insecta > Hemiptera > Cicadellidae > Homalodisca > Homalodisca vitripennis. Next base: position 94,394 of record NW_025778318.1, read on the forward strand.
TCGTGTTAACATATTATCCTTTTTTAACTCGGAGCTGGCAGCTGAGCTTCGTGTTCTCTTGCTGACATGTTCTCTGCTCCTCAAAAGGTGAATCTTACAACAGGTACCACATAGTTGTAACAAACACATTTTTTAGATCAGGTAAAGCAGAAAAAAAGGTTTTGTGTTTGCGTATAAATTAATGTCCATGTCAAAAAAACAATTTATAACAATAAATTAAATTTATTGATTGAATTTTTATATCATAATAATGTAATAATATCAGTTTGAGATCCGTTTACTCAATATAATTTTAATAATACATTAGGGCTTTTGAGGCACTTGAGTTTATAAGAGTACTTCTGACTAGGTATCATTGTTTATTGGAAGGATGTGTTAATTGTAGAGGTTATAAGAGATTCTGTTGAAATTACATTATTTATAAGATATGAATTATATGAAAAGTTGAAAATATGGCAAAACTTACGGAGCAGTATTTGAATTTAAAATTATCTATCTGTAAAGATTCATAAAAGACACAGCTAAAAGTCTGTTATACAAGGTGTATCCAAAAGAATATACGTATATCGAATGTTTACGTTTATTCAACTTTGATATATACGAATATTAAACTTTACATATATATATGTAAAGACATAAAATTCAGATTACAGTTGTTCAATATGTTCTCCATGAGTGACATGACCAATATCATATCGATACACAAATTATTGCCATACTCTGGCAAGCATGTTTTTTGTCAATGACGTTATGGTAGTACGGATTTGGTTCTTCAACTCTTCCAGGTTTTGTGGGATTTGGGGTACATGAACGTCATCTTTAACGAAGACCACCAGCAAAAAGTCACAGGGTGTCAAATCCGTTGACTGTGGAGGCCAGGTGGGACTTGCTAAGTCGCCAACTCTTTGACGACCAATCCCTCGGTTTGGTTTCATTCAGATATTCACACACTAGGCGACTTCCAGTGAGGGTCTGGTTTTTACACCCCTTCTTGTTGAAAAATAAAATTGCCTGTGTGAAGCCTCGGAAACAATGTTTTGTAACATATCAATATACTGATAACCACTAGCATGTTTCTATCAAAGAAGAATGGGCAATAAACAGATGATCGGGATATCGCACAAAACACATTGACTGGGCGAAAACTCGTACATGTTCAATGGTTTCATGTGGGTTTTGTAGGACCTAAATTCGAATAATGTGTTTGTTTACCTGACCACTAACGTGGGACTTCTTTACACCACTGAGCAATGGTAACTCCCGTCCATGATGGTGAGTTGATGAGAAGGACTACGTTGGAAAGCAGTTTGAATTAATGCAACATTTTTTCAGGACTCTTTCTTTTACATACATATCCTGTATCTACAAACGGTACCATCTGCGAATGCTCCACCCATTCGGAGGATCAATTTTGTACCTCAACCTCAAAAGTTGAGGAACTGTAATCACGGAATTGCGCTTCGCTAACTCGAGAACACAAAATAATTTATGCTGCGTAGTATCCATCCAAAACATATGTCGGTTACCAAGTAAAACAGAAGACAAGTTACGTTTAGCTGCTATTAATATAAACTAGACTGTGTTTGGTTCCCCAATAGCCAAGCCTAGGTGAAGCGATCGATAGCTTTAACGAAATAATACTTTGTAACACACGTTTTTTAAACACCGATGATCTGTTTCGGAGTATTATATTTGTGACTTGTTTTAAACAGTATGAATGACTTGACTAAAATCGGTTCTGTGGAAAGTCCCATACAATATTTGTCCAAACATGCAGAAACAAGAATAGGCAATGAATGTGTTACTTTACGTTCAAGAAAATCCATAAGTCTTTACATGTTAGAAGTTAAATCAATCAAAGTTTGTTAAGAGCAAATACTATACGCATTTCTAACTGTACTTGCTTTATCACCGAGATCACGATTTCACAAATACGGTAATTTATGACTTCTTAGCAGCTTAGAGGACACGAATGTTCAGAATATTCAAGTTCGATGATACTTTAATAATGTTTTAATAAACGCAAAAATTACTGATCTAGTAATTTTATAGAACTACCTTGCTTCTAACATTTTCATTTAATTACCTCTTTATCATACCAAAACTGTGTCCTGATCTAGGATTTACAGTTTTTGTATGATAAAGAGGTAATTAAATGAAAATGTAGAAGCAAGGTAGTTCTATAAAATCTTAAAAGTTCTATAAATACTTCCTTAGAATAGTGCTTTATCATGATTTGAACCAATGCACTAAGGCACTGCAGTGGGCACTTGGTAGACTGGGGGTCACCTCAAGTCTAGAGAATTGCTTCTGGTATTTGACAAATCTTCAGCTCGCACAGTCGCTTGTTGATCGACATTCTATTACTTTTCTCTGGTATATGGAAAAAAACTCTCGGTAGTTCAGTTTTCAATTCCACTTTTAATATACATATTTCTCTTCTCATCTCTCCTTGGTGCCATGGTGCTAACGTGCTCATAACGAATGTGGAAATAATGTGAGTCGAACTTTGACGTGCAATATGGTCCTTTACTTTGATCTCTTACAGTGATTCCTTTATCATAAAAGAGACACACTTGCTAAATAAAAGGTTCTTCTTTCATGGTTAGGATTCTCTCGTCAAGATGGAGAGCGTTACTTTTCTAAAGTGAGGCTTAAAGCCGAAAAGAAGGACTTTCCCATACTTTGGCTTCATACCATTTAATTACCCTTACAGATTAAAAAATATAGTTTATGTTGATAGTTTTAAAGGAAAACTGAGTTATTAAAATTAAGACACATTTAGAGGTCTGTTACTGCATTGTGATATGTTATTGTGATTTTACAAAATTTGATTTGAAAAGAAATTGTAGAAATTGAAATACGCTTGTGATAATAACGGCGTGTTTATTTATAGCTATACCTGAAACGATAGGCACAAAGAGACAATATTTCTAATAGTCGGAGAGCTTTTTTCGCTGCTCTTACTTACCTTTGTGTTTAGTATTGGGCCGTGTAGTCAAACTCACAAAGCGCTTTTACTTTATAGTCAAAGTCACATTTAATCCACAAAGCCTCCTTGATAGTGGCAAAGATATTAATGTGAATTTAATAATATTTATTAATTTAGAACATTTTATGCTACTTAATATAAAAGATTTGTGTGCTGTCTGTGGGGATTTAATGATAAAAGATTCAACTGGACACGATTCCCGTTTTTTATAAGATTACTCCTTATAAAGGTACTTATTTATTTATTTATTTCCAACGGTTCCACCATTTTTACAAAAGTAATTCAACAAATCAAATACTTAGCAATCGAGATGACAAATCATAATCAATATACACAGTCTTATACGGTTTTATTTATTTATTTGTTCATAAATAAATAAAGGTACTAAAATGAAAATTTGATTTCAGCAGATAATTTAGTTAGTGAAAATTATCTGTAACTTATTATAATTGTATCTTTGTATTCTTATATTGTATTTATATTTTACTAATATATTGGTATTTAATTATATTCAGACTAAATCAATACACAATTTATATTTATAAATATTTTAATATCCTTAAAGGTCATAATGTACTATCAAAATGCTACACATTTGTAGCTATTTTTACGTAGCGTGAATATTGCATCAATATCCCCTGTAACTTTAAGACTGTTTCATTTTTTAGCTTTTGCTATTTTGTATTTTTATTATGTTCTGCTCTACTGCAAGGTACATTTAATTTAATTTCGAATTTTTACATCATTGGTGTATTTATATTATTTTGGTTGTTGTTATTTACGTGTACTTGTTGTTGTTATACTATTCTATTTTATACATTGTTGTTAATTCTGTTGTACGTGGGTCTATTTCATAATATATTGTTGATTTTTATATGATATTAGTGTATAACTAAACTTTCTTGTTGTGATGGACAGTTATTGGGACTTGGAATCGATCATTGTCATATTGTGTTGTGTTCTGCCATTGCTAGCTCTGTATTATTTTATACTAGTTGTACTTTTTACTGCACTATATACACTGTACTGCCATCTTATTGCATATTGTATGTAAATTTGCTGCTTGCCGTTAATAATAAATAAATATTATATTATCAAAAATTTAATTTATTAGTTTGTATTTTTATTTCTTATAAATTTTATAAAAGCTGCAGCACACAACTAATAAAATTTTTTATTTTATAATCCTGTATGTTGTATTATCATTGAATGAAGCCACTTGTGTAACTATTATATTCTTAATTTTAATAAAGTACCTTCAAAAGTAAATTTACAATACCTTTAGTTCTCAGTCTTACGCGGCCGGTGTCGTAATCTTTAAAGCCTGCCGTAATCTGGTTCACATCGCGTCGAAGCGTTGCTTAAACGATTATCTTCTTGAAAGATTTAGGGCTTGCTGTAAGAACCATATTCAGTTAACAGACTCTAATTAGTTAAGGAGGCGGAGCTTTCTTGTGATTGGCTAAAGCTTAACCAACCACATACCAGTAATGATTAATATGGCTACTTTATATCTGTTGTCAGCTTTTAGACGATTTCAGTGTTTTGTTGAAGTTGAGTTCGATCGTGATTATTTTTAAAAGTCTCTTACTAATTCATGGACTTTTGTAGGACATTTTATTAAGTACTTCCATTTTGTTGAATTCCTGCTTTATGTACTTTAAGTACTTTAGAACTTTGTTCTGTTTAGACAAATTTTTTGTATCGAACGTTGTCTCTAATGCGTTCATTCACTCGTGTAGATATTAAACGATGTTTCTCTCTAATTTAGACTGACCCTCAGATCAAATGGATTTCGAAGACTTTCGGCGTATTTCACTGGTCTGAAACAGTTTAGAAAATTGTGTTTGCATAATATACTTCTTATTGTATTGGCCATTCATTGCATGTGAAGAAGATCATTTTGTTTTGAAAGTTTTTTAATTTTACTCATATCCGAATGTGTCACATTTTTATATCTAATTGGTGTTTAATGCTTAATTAAATTGTTTGGTATTGCGTACATTATCACGTATCACCTGATGAGTAATGAGATAGTCTGGCTGATTAAATTATTCAATACCTCAGACTAATGATGCTGGATGATGATAAATTGAATAATAGGTCGGGTAATAATACATCACAAATTAAAGCACTCGTCATGTTGATTTATCAAAAATAGTTTTAAACGTTTACGTTGGTTTCAGGCTGAGATTTATATAGGCCAAATTTAGTACTGTTATATCGTTGTTTCTATTTTTAACTATATCCATTATTATTTATATTATTTGCAATAAAAGAATTGAAATTTTTTTTATTACCAATATAACTTTCGTATGTTTAAAAAATAAGTAAGAGAAATCTTAATTATGAGTTTGGTAAGCACTAACCAAATTTAGATATGTGATATAAGACTATCAATTGGTGCCCTACTTGAAACTAATTAACAACTGTTCAACCAAGAGAATCCTACCTCCTAGTCACTAATTTGGTGTGTAAATTGGAGCATTGATTCCTCTGTCATGTTGTACACGGGGGATGGAATATTGTGCTATTAATCAATTATTAGTTTTCAAATAAATATTTGAACATCTTTAAAGATGCTCCTACAGTAAATTTTTAATTAATTATTTTGAAATCGGTAATACCTCATGACCACATACTTATTTATTAAAATAATAATAGGTTTCATTTAAAATAGTTATAATGGATAATAACTCAAACTAACATTAATTACTCTCGTTCTTATGTCAGCTGAAAACAGTAGTAACTATGCCAAGAGAAGGGTATTGCACTATTGTATATTGATTTAGCTTAAATATTAGAGAGAGCATTTCATTATTAAATCGCTAAGGTCAACTAACAGATTAATGATCACGACAGAAAAATGATGGGTTGTATTCGGATAGAAACATAATCGATAGGTTCTACTATGAAAAGATCAGGTTAACAAACATTCCTACAATTTATCATACAGATCACAGTCTTATTTCCTTTTAATATAATACAAACAATAAGAATACATATTGAATTTTGAGTTTAGCTCCAGTTCACCTTCCTTTTTATTGCAGCGTATGGTATCTGACGCAGTCTCAGACTTTACTCCTGGAATCTGAAGTCATGTTCGTCTGAATAGATTGAAAAAAGAAGGTGAACTAAAGCTAAACTCAAAATTTTGTCCGATCAACCCTTCCTACCATAGCTGCGTTAGTTGAAGCAAATTCGGCTACTCCACCGTGCTTAGAGATCGTGTATGTCACTTCGTAGTGTACTCAATAGTGTACCTAATGAGACAATGAAACTACCACTTTATCTCTATACATGTGTCTCTGATGTCGAAACAATGTCAATACTCGTATTTCGTTTTGAGCTTCGTCGTCGTCGGCTTTCTTTGGACTGAAAAAGCGTCAGATAACCATTTAATTATTATAAGACGTACTTTTATGAGATATATTTACAGCCCGGTATAATAAATAGTCATTTCTGTTGGTTAGCCTCGCGGCTGCTATTTCTTTTTGTTTTTGAAGTTCAAAAATTATGTTGTTTGGTAATATCCCAGATCGAAATTTGGTATGTAACTTGATATTAATGTGTTTCTCCTTCTTTATTTTGGAAGATGTCCTAGTAATGAAAATAAGGAATATTGTTAAATGAAGAAAAGTGCGAGACAATAACAAAGCCACCATTTAACCATAGCAAGAGAGACAGAGAAAGACCCATACGTCGTCTTTGTTTTCATTGTATTCACATTGCCGTCCGATCATTGGGGGAATGAGAGCTTTTGTTTCAGAAATAGGCTGAATATACTAATTATGTCTAAATCCAATAACATTATAAATACAAAAATAGCTTTGTTTGTTGTTTTGATTTCATACGTAAACTATTCAAACGATTGTATTTAAATTTTACATGGACATTCTTACGGACCCTGGTATACATATAGGACTATTCCTATTTCCAACATTCTTCCGAGCTACTCCGTACTGGTCTGTAATTTAAAGACTTTATGATGGTTATTTACGTTCTTCTCGATTCAATAATATATAGTTTGGAACTCTATAACATGTTAAAATGTTTCCATAGTTCAATACGTTAGAATAATTACGTTAACAGACTCACATATAATCCATTACCGACATGATCTCAAAACTACCTGTTTTTTATGAGAGTACTGAGTACATTGTGATAGTGTGTGGGCTAACTTATCAGATACGTTTATTGGGTTAAATGTTAAATTAAACGGAATAGATATAATCTGATTAGCCTCATTGTGTAAAAATATATGACGTTTTATAACACTTATGGTTTGAATTAATTAACATAGCAATCTATATCCATTTCATGATTATAAATCAATTAATATTCTAGTTATTTAAAACAGTTACTTGTTTATAAAGAGCGGCTAATCGACTTATCTACTATTAAAAAAAAATTAGGAAATGACTAAATTTTTTCAGAACTATTAATAAAAATTTAAGAAAACTATAGGAGAGGGTTATTACAACACTAGAGAAGGTTTAGAGAGACCTACTGTTGAATTAATATCCCTTCCAAATCAAATATGTTTATGATAATTTCTTTCCTTCTTTAATTATTAAACTAGTATACACGTGTTCCAGTAAAATGAACAAACTAAACATAAAAACTTTATAAAATCAAAAGGCAATCGCAGGACTAACCGAAAGAAGTAACCGCTTGTTGTAACGGAGTGTGAATATATTACCTTCAAAAAGTACATTTCCTAATTATTAAACGGTTATTTTTTTATATTTTAAAATGGTATGAGTCATTAAAAAACATAAAAAGTGTTTTCTTATAATTTTTATTCATATTTTAGTAATTTTTTTACATTTCATATAATGCAATTATCACTGACTTCTAAATATACATATAAGGAGTTATTACATTTTATTATAATCATTTATACTAGAATTTCTATAATTCCTTTCTACAATATTGTATTTATAAAATAATTACTTGTATTCTTAAATGGGTTTATGTTAACTGAAATAATATTTTAAAATTATGGACTATAATTTTGGATTTATATCATGTAAATATAGCATCAATTGGTTGTTCCATATCTTTTTGTACCTGTGTTTTTAATCTAATTGTTAAACTTAATTTATCTTTAAAACATCCCATTAATAGTTTTGACGTTTCATCGATAAACTTAGCGGTATTTCGTACAAAAATTACGTCAATAATAATATGAGTAAACCGATCTAACAGTTAGAAAATAAATTGTTTGTAAATAATTACTAGATGAGAGAAGCGTCATGTTATTTTTTTATTATGTTATGTCATTGTTTTTATATCACTCTTTTAATCTCTCATTAACGTCACCTTTTGTTAGTTTAAATAAGACGGTCAATAACGCTTATTTAACATGTTGTTTTATCTGTCATTCTAATTTTAAAGATTGTAGAAAACATAAACATGCGTGATATGCCGTCCACGCTAAACGGAACTTTTACCCCGTGCAAAGTATACATCTTACATATATAGATCTAGAAGAATTAGTCACTTCAGCAAGGAGTAACAGTAACCTCTAACTAGCACGCCCTGGATAGGCACTGAAATGAGATTGTAGGTATGCGCTGTAAACAAAATGGCCGCAATAGTCCCGTCCCTAGCGGCTACAGAACAAACATGCGTGTTTTGCGTGACTTTCCTTGACGGGAAACAAAGGTTTTCGCGTCAAAGAAAGTCACGCAACACACATCCATAGCTATCCAAAAGAAATAGTCACTTCAAAAAATCTATAAACAATCAAAAAGCAGAACGGACAACGGTTTGTTATTTTTATTACATACACATTAATCGACAATCCCTGCAGATAAAGAAACTTAAATAAGTAAAAACATTGTTTAGTTAGCACAATTTTAAACTGTAAAAACCATAATCTTTATAATAAGTTAAACATTCTATCACAGTAACGGTATTTTTTGTATTAATGTAAACTGTATAAATATTTCAATAAAGTTTTATTTCGTCATATCTTGTAGAATAAATTTTGCCAATATATGGTTTGCACAAATATAAATAGTATTAATTGTAAATATCTTTTCATTAGTCAATAAAATTGTGACTGTTGATGTTTTTATTCAACAATATTGCTATATAAGTGGTTTGAAATATATTTGAAAAAACCGCTAAGTATGTATCTAGACTTCGATCATAATCCAATGTCGTCTTCTTCATGGTGCAATGCTTGACTCGTGAACGGAAATGTCACTCCAGCAAAGAGATGTCAGTTTTCCAGGCCAACAAAGCTGGAACGGGAGAATCTCAACCGTTTATTGAATTTCTGTTTAGATTTCCCCAGTTAGGTGAATACGGCCTTCATGTAATTATATACAGAGAATCCATGTAAATATTTATATGTCAGTTTAAAACTTTGCAGCTCATAAAATTAAAGTTTAAAACTTAGTACAATCGCACAGCATTACAGAATTTTCAGCAGCATTACTACGTCACACAACACAATATAATATATATATATATATATATATATAATGATATGTAAGCGGGATAGCAGTAAACAAATTACTGACAGGACTAGAGATTGCATGAGCTGAATCTTAACTGCCTGTGGCAAGAGAACTGCGATATCTGTACAAAACCCCCTCGCCTGCCAACTGCACGCTGGATATAGTAAGTGACATGCCCCGAAAATGAGAGCCCACCTGTCTAGCACGACACAGAGAGTTTTTCACGCTGTCCGCACACGCCCAAGCCCTCACCATAAAGCATGACATCGCCAGGGTTTGCACAACGTTAGGTTAGCGCCAGATGGAGTGAAGTGCACTTATCCACGTTTAGTCTGCGGAAAATGCCACTTTCCGCAGACCACTTTAAGATGGCTGCGTTTATTTGATTTACGGCCTCAATAGTTGAAAAAGGTAAGCAGGACAAATGCAGTTGGCAATCATCCGCATACTGATGGACAGTGCAGTTCTTTAACACAAATATGAAAATCAGATGTAAACAAGTTGAACTTCACTGGTTCCAGGCAAATTCCCTGTGGCATAGCTCTCTTTCTTGTGAGTGCAGTAGAAGTCTCATTACCCACCTTGGTAACCTGCACTCTGTCTTGTAAATATTGATTTAAACCCATTCAATCGAGTTTAAACCTATTCTTATGGGAAGTCGGGTGTCTCTATCCTTACAATGTTAAATTGACTGCCATTGATGTACCTTTTTGAAATAAGTACAAAATACCATAATTCTAATTTTTGTTTTGAATGAAAGCCTACTACTTCTCTAATTTTTACATGGATGGTTTACTGTTTAAGTTAATATTGGCATTTTAATAATTTTTTTTAAATTGACTTTTTAATCTTATGTAAATTAGTTTTTTTAATTCTCTAAAAAATAAAATAAAATAGTTGAAAAAATATTCTATCATACAAATGATTTTTTACAGCAGGACAATGAGCTAAAACAAAATTAAAAAAAAAAATGATTTATATATCTCATGTGGTTCCTGAGAAAAGGTACATTAAAGTATAAAAATTTTAACTTCCGGAAAACGCAACAAACGCGTAGGGCTAGAAATACTAGGTTCACAATTTAGGTATGCTGGGCCTACGACCAACTTCACAAGTAGAGGTTGTTTATACTGTCCTCCACTTCTACTAGTCTAACTACACAACATTTTGGGTGTACCAATTAACGCCCTTTTACGCTTCTTGAATACTTTAGCGACTGCTCTAGTCATTTTTTGAACTAAAAGAACTGTAAACATAATTCAATACTTGTTGGTAAGCAAATCAACAATATGAAATGCAACAGACACACTTCAGTGAACAAATGTCAAATAATAACAGCTGGGAATATTACAGGTAAAGGCAAACCAAATGATAAATCAAGTAACAATAGCAGCTAAGAATACAACTGTACTATACCAAGTGATACTGCTGGGAGTTGAGTGAACATGCGAAACTTGTTGAGCAAGCGTAACTTCAAGAATTTGTAACTAAAAAAGTAATGGTCATAAATGAATGAAGTTTTCACTAAAATACACAGTAATATTCGGGAATATAAAAGAAATAATCTGGAAAATGATGTGTTTTTTTTATCTTTAGTCACCTGACACCCCACCTTAAATCCATAATAGTGCATTTTTGCTGCCAGTAAGTTGTGGTTCATAGAGTCAAATGCTTGAGAATAATCTAACATTACTAAGGTGCGGTATTTTCCCTCATTTTTGGCATCTATAAGGTCACTAAATAAATTAACCAGGGCAGTGGCATGTACTGTGACTATTTCTGAACCCAGATTGCATCTTTGGTAGAATATTTTTTTCTTCTATAAAATGGAATCATCTGGCGCAAAAAAAATCTTCTCTAAGATTTTAGGAAATGGGCTGTGGTAAAATTGATATTGGTCTCAACCTGTTGGACACATTTTGGGGCTGCTACCTTCCCCAATGGGCGAACTATACTAGATCTCAATTTTGTAGGGAATATTCCCTCTTCCAGTGATTTGTTTATCAGATGAGTTTGTGGCACCTATGGTGTAAAGGACTTGCAGCATTTATCATTTAAATTGACAAATTGTCTTTGCTTTTTATTTCATCCATGGTACAAAATTACATCACGTCCTGACACTGGAAGGAAACTCGAATTTAACAATTGTTTTATCTTTTTCCATTGATTCAAATCTTTTAATGACATCTTCACTGACATATCAGCCACCGCCCATATCCACAAAGTATTGGTTTATAGAATACAATCCTAAGTTTCAGGTATTTAATCATTAGTACTTTTCATTCAAGATTTCGCACTGTTTTAAATTGGCCTAGAATTCTTTAGGGTCTTGTTTGATCCTAGCTTGTCTGTAAAGTACTTCTTTTCTCCACGCCAAATGGAGATCAATTAATTTCTTATAAGCTTTCCCAATCTTCATCGGCCCTGGTTCTCCAGAATTTATTTCTAAACCTATTTTTTGTTTCTTAAACATTTCCCTAATAAAATCAGTCTTCCAAGGTGCCTTTTTTCTAGTGACCTGTTTACAAACTATAGGAGTTCGATCATCATACACTTTTTTGTATGTTTTGTTCCGAGTAAGCGAAATAGACAGGAGGTCTCGGAAGCGCCGCCCCTCCCCAAACTCGGAGCAAAGCATAAAAAAAACCACATGCCACTAGTGGGAAGAGAGACAAAGAGAGACAAGACTTCGAGAACGTGATTTATAATTAAAGAAGGTGGCGAACATTTTTATACAAAATACGGTTATCTGCAGCACCACGGTGCACCGCGTAACTTAAAAACTAAAAATAACAACAATAAATATAATTCTAATAATGACAATAACATAATAAATAAATAATATAATAATAATAACACAATAAATAGAAATTTGGTCTATAAATAACATATATCAGGGTACGGCAGCAGTGAATATAAAAATTTTAACTGGTAATATATTTTTTATGAACTGAGGGGAGGGAAAAGTTGTAGAATTTCTAGGCTCACTATTTAAAAAAAATAATTTTGTTTCAAGTTTGTAGCCGAAAAATTAAAAAAAAAATATTTAAAGCCAATTTTCGAAGGAGGCGGGGGCTTAGTTGCCTCCACGAATCCGAATCAAAGATGAAATCCTCCCCTTCAGATCATGTCACTGAACTAAATACATACTAGTTAACTAGTTAATTACTAGTTACATACTAGCCCCTCCTCCAGACATAATATCTGGCAGCGCTCCATACACCCCCAATCCTCGCAAGTTCAGTATAAGAAAAGTAAAAAAACATTTTGGATCCAACCTTGTTCCAGATGAAAATGAATAGGAGCACATACACTCCGGTTGGATGCCGGTACAGAAGCGCTGGCAGGGCGCGGGCATTCAATGTTTGTTTCAGGATGTTACCATTGGGCAGACTCGCCGCACCATTCCGTTGACGGCACTCACGGGGACCCTAATGAATCCCAACATAACCAGTAGATATTTAGAAAAATGTTATTGTAACCTGAGAAATAATAAAATCTTAATTATGTTTGCCACAAAGTATATATAAAATATTTAAATTTTAACAATTAAAAATAACGATCTGTAACTAACAGTACCTTTTAAGTGTTGAAAAAACTGTTTCCTAAAAATAACTGAAGACACCAAGTATTTTAAGATACACTACTTGGTGACAATATTAAATATTACATAGGCTAGAACAGCCATACTAAATGATTAAGCGTGATAAACATTTACTGGTAACTATAGTTCGCTGGATTTTAATCATTCTATTATAATATTATAATAATTTACATTTTATTATTAAATATTAATTTGTAAGGTAGGCCTAATAATAATTATATAATTTACAAATACTGTAATAACAATACATTATTTCCCAAATAACAATAATTAAATTCTAATCAGTTCACGCTACTATAAAGGCAATAATTAAATAATAAAATTGAAATCATGAATGTTGCCACCCAATTTTGCACGCAACATAAAACACGAGGTAACAAAAATTTGCAAAGTCTGTACCGTCTCGCTTACACTAAAAAAGACAAAGTGTGTACACGGAATAAATAAT
>NW_025778319.1:0-25443 GCF_021130785.1 Homalodisca vitripennis
ATTAGGTATCCAGGCATACAAAGGGGCCATGTGTGAATACCAGAATATAATTTTAAATAATAATGTCCATGAAATCAAAATAAGGAATATAAACATAGTTATCATCGATTTATAATATAACTTAATTTTAAATGTAGGATAGTAGAAAAAAAGGAGAGGCATTTGAAAATCCTTCTACCTCAGTTATAATCTGCATTTTCTAAAAAGTTCTTAGAAACAATCTATACTGATTTACAATAAATTATTCTTATCTAGAAATAATATTCATTACGACCTACAATTTGCCAACTTTTTAGCTTACCTCAGTAGTTTAACCTAGACAAATAAAAAATTTTTAAATATTGCAAAAAACATTATTTTTAAAACAAATTTCTATAACTTTTATGAACATACAATTTAATTAGGCCTACTCAAGCACATTATACAATAGTTGCTCACAACCGTACCACCCATAACCTTTTTGGATTATTACGTGATTATAGAATATTTGAGTTATCCGAAGGAATTAGACTTTTCCAAATACACAAAAGTACTATTCGTGTTCCAAATATGCGAGTTTTTATTTTTTTTAATTTCGTCGTTATAGCAATAAAAACTTTTAAATAAATTTAATTTAATGACAAATTAAAATCAATCAAATTTCATAAATTTTTGCAATACCGTTCATTTTGTAAATCTCAATATGCAAAACAACTTTATTTCAGTTGTATTTTGATTATTAAGATTATTTGCATTCTTTCATAAATACATGAATAATTTCGGTTTTGAATTATACGTATTTTCGAAAAATCTACTATTTTTTTCAGAAAACAAAAACACAAATATTTACTACCTGTGAATCCAAATAATGACAAAGAGCGACCAGTAACCTCTCACTAGCACTCCTGTATAGCCAAAGAACAAAGAAACACAAACAACAAAATGGCCGTGATAGTCCTATCCCTAGCGGCTACATGCGTGACGATACGTTCCGTCACTCGAAATGAAAGTTTTAAACTATGTTAGAGGTTTGAAACTGTTTTTGGTTAAAGCTGTAGTCGCTTTACTCGAGCGTTGTATAAGTCCTCATAAAACCTCAGGATCACTATTATCACCCTTATAGAGAAGCGATATGTAAGCTGCAAAATATGCAAAAGGGAGAATTTATCTATTGAAAGAATTTGTTCCATACCATTGAAACACACAAGTATTGAACACCTTTTTCAGTAGGTGCGAAAATATTTTAAAAAAAAATACTATGATATGATATTAAACTAATGAGAGAATACACCCATTTTGTTGCTCAGTGGCCCTCCAGTTATACCTTATCTTGATATGTTGACAAAATTGGGGTCGAAGACGTTGTAAAATACAATTCCACCTTGATGCTGGGAAGATGGGATTGCCGATGGTTTCCAATACGGCTTTGTGCCAGATAGTAGAATAGCATTGCTAAATTTTCAATGTCACATAGTTGACAGTACCGTAATGTTGCCAGCGGAAAGTCGATTGAAATCCCACTACTATCATATTGCTGGTCAATTCTTTCCAATAATAATAATTTTGTTCGACAGGCAGTATAGTAAGAGAGAAAGACTGCTGCAGATGATGCCATTTAGTTAGTTTTATTATAGATATCCCCAATGCGGCTTTG
Source organism: Homalodisca vitripennis (assembly GCF_021130785.1). Lineage (NCBI taxonomy): Eukaryota > Metazoa > Arthropoda > Insecta > Hemiptera > Cicadellidae > Homalodisca > Homalodisca vitripennis. The sequence goes on from NW_025778319.1 coordinate 1,634, forward strand.
TAATAGTATTTAGCTACTATTTTGGTACTTTAAGGAACTGGAGAAGAAAACCTGTGCCGATTATGATGTAATACTTTACACTAATCTCTGCACTTATTTTTTAAGAGGTCAATAAAGCTGTGTGTAATTATAATGATAATAGTCCATTATTTCATAGCCTGCCAGTCTTAGCAGTTGAAATTAAAAAAAAAAACTTCTTTTGAATATGATAATGTTAGAAACAAATTTAGAATTGTTTATATTAAAAAACATTCTACGTTGCTTGCCAATAAGTTGCTCATATATGCAAATGTGAAAGAAGTTTTACTGGCTGGAAAGTTTTGTAAATAGCAGACCAACTCTATAAATCTTTCAATATAAAGTTTTTTTCTCGTATATAATAAAATGATAACATTACTTAGATTCATTAAGTGATTAGGCTTCCACTAAATAATTATAACTGCACAATTTTCAATATTTCATTAAATAAATATCTTGATCAAACCACTCAACTATAAATAATGACAACATAATATTTAATCAAACTTTACAATATTAATTACTTTAAATTTAAATATTTTTATGGCAATCTAATTTGTAAATGTTACTATATTACATAAAAAAATTAGTCAAGTTTAAAATTTTAAACATATATGAACAGATATGAATGGCTTTTTAAAATGTATTAATTTAGCAGAATTAAAAGCAAATTTATGTTTTTAACCAATACTTAAAATTGTTATGCATTATTTAGAAAGATCCAGTTCTTCTTATACAAGAAACAACTGAACCTCTATAATAATATTTGTTGAGTCAATACACTACTAAATTTCACCTCACAATGCTCGGAATTTATTTATGGTTCAAAAGGATTAAACAATACCAGGTCTACGCGTGGAGTTAATCTCTGAAAACTCTGTTGTATTGTTTAATACAACAATAGCGGCTGCTGTGTGACACGAATCGCTGCTCTGGGAGTCATCTCTGTGACCGCCGTATTGCCCCAAAGCGCACAATTAACACTCAATAACTCGACAAACTGTGCAATTGTGGTTATTACTGGGCGTCATTTTACCAGTACATTGAACCAGATTTATTTACTGGCAACTTTTATACTTGGAGACATGAAAAACATGATTTTGTTCCGTTTTGCAAAAATTATTTTTTGTTCTTTTATGAATTTACTTTGTCTTATTCAGTTCCCTTAAAATTTAAAATACTAATTTAAACCTATGCCTGGATTTTTTAGTAACATAACTTTATTTTGTTTTATAATTTTATCATTGTTTAAAGTTAGTTGTGATAACCTGTCATAGTGTGCTTTTTCTGCTCGTAAAAGTTGCTAAACTTGTGTTTAGTAACAATACTAATAGCAATAATAATAAATAACTTATTGATTCACCATTATCTTATAAAATTTAGAGGGACAACTTATAAAACATATCAATGAGGTCCAATATCAATGAGTAACGTGTAGCATTCCTCTTATCAAAATCATTTTAAATATTGGGTCATCTCTGTATGTTAAACACTGTTGTATTATATAGAAATACATATATTTACATTATACTTTGGCCCTCCATCCTAATCCATTGTTTTTAGCTGTATATCACACATTTTATTCTTTTAAATTTTGTATATTTTTGAGTTTCCAATTGACTAGGAAACTCGAAAGGTTTTTGTTTGCTACAGAACTTGAACCTGAGTAAAGTGTTTACATTATTCTTTTATGTAATGTTTCCAGACTGCATTCTTCATTGAATATCAAAACACAATAAACTAGAATTGAATACTAAGAAATTACATCGTCGGATAATCGTTACCTGGCATATGAAGAGCAATAAATACATTTATCATGGAATGTGGTATAATATAACTTATTAAAACTGTTTATAACTGACAATTCCGTGAATATAACGAAATGGGAGAGAGTTTAAGTAAATTATACATTGACGTATAGCTATACCTAACAAGAAAGTTACAAGTTGCGGTGACTTACCGATCATTTGTCTCTTTCCTTACGAATACTGGTTCATCCCACAACTGACTTTCGCCTCCTAGGAGGTTTTTTCACCTCCACTATATTACGACTCTTTCTTGTGTGATAATGGAGAATTCGTTTGTAATTGCACAAACAAAAACATTTTACTTCTAAAAGAATATTGAGATATAACGAGTTCTCAAATCTCTATAAAATATTACGATAAATATAATGCAAGAAAAAATTTTTGCAATAATCCCAAATAGGCCTGCCATATGGCTTCAACATTATAAAATCGTTATACTTCTGTAAGAAAAAACTGCACCACGTTTGCTGTGACACTATCAAATTTATATTGAAAAAACGTTTATTTTATAAAAAATTTTGTTATATTAGAAATATTGTTCAGTTACATAAAAATAGAGAATTTTTGAAAATAGAATTTCGATATAGATATTATTGCGCTCTGGTCAATATTAATACCCCTTAATATAGAAATCATACTAAGCTATCACTATAAATGATTTTAATTTAATTACATACACCACGACTGTTGGAGTAGGTAAATGAGTAGCACTTTCGACTTCAATCACCAAAACAATCATGGCAAATACTAGTAAGTACTAAACACTAAGTAATAAAAAACTAGTAAGCTTGACTAATAAATCACATATATACATGAGGCCAAACCATAGGCAAACAATTTGCAGAACGCAAGTAAACACATTGTGAGTAAAAACAACGTAAGTAACTTTTGTTACAGTTTTATTAATATTTATTAATTTATTTTCATTATTAAGTTATTTTCATTTATTAATATTTATGATCAGTACTCGTAACTCGAAATTTCAATGTTTTTATAAAGAGCTCAATAGTCTTAACTTTCGAAACATAATTACTAATTAAGGAAGAAATGGTTAGTGTTTATAAATACTAAACACACATTGTCAACCTTATAGTTTTCTATGTTGTAGTCATACAGAGTATTACTAAAGGCATGTTAGATGAAGCCAACAATCGCTGGCAGAGCAGACTGAGACTAGCCATTCATCCGGCGACATGTTACGGAAGAAGAGAGAGCGATCAAGACACCATTACAGCTGGACCGGAAGTGTGTGATGGTGCTCATCCTTTACACTGCTATCTGAGAAAGAGTATATTGACTTTAAAATAAAAAATCTGGAGTGGCTTTTTCCAAATACGCCTAAGCGTATATTTTATCGATTGCTGCTTACTTTTATTTTACACTTTTTAGTAATGTAATACACCTGTAACTATTGGCTAAAAATGGAATTTTTATAAAGCAGACTTTGGTTTTTGTAAAAGACAAATTGTGTTTGTTTCAATGTCTGAGTAGGAGTTCCAATAATATCTATAACTAACTGAACAATAATACTGTATTGTAAATATGGAATGAGTTTCTTTTGGACACTAAATAATTTTAACAAACAGCACAAACAGTTTAATTGTTATAAGCACCCTAAGGGGGTTCTAGACTTTAAACACTGAAACACAATTTAGGTATGAATGTTTCTCTCTATCTCAGTGATAAGGTTGATAAATAAAAAAGTATTTTCATTACTTTTTAGTTTTTTTGTAATTACTTTAAAAAATCCTACAATATTTTTTTTTAAACGATGTTAATACAAATTTTTTTACACGTTGAGTCCACATAATTCATTTGCAAGATAGTAAACTCAATTTATTTCATAATATTCAATGTGTATGGTATAGTTATTAAAAGTATATTTCACACAATGATGGATAATACACAAGATTGTGTCTTATATACCATTATTATTTATGATATAATGATGTACTTCAATTATTAATAATAACAACCAGGATCTATGGTTTAGTTTCAATTTTCGATATTATTCATCTATTAATCATTATATCCCTAGAATATGCTAAAACCTGCAAAATGTGTATACCAGATAATCACTTCCATTAACTTTCATAAAACATTCAAAAGTTTATTTTAAATTAAACTGTGCCTAATATATGTACAAAGATTAAATCCGTTGATTGTTCTTAATGAAATATTTTCCGAATTAATAAACATTTTAGGCAAATGTTAAAATAATGTTTCAAATAAATTTGCCATAAACTTTAAATAAAGATATTTATAATAACATAATAATATTATTATTTTAGTGTAAATATTTTTAAATAATGTAGTGATATGTTTTAGTAGTATATATTAAAATAGAATATAATTAGTACGTTATTTGATGTTTTTTTTTATTATTCTTTTATTTTCAACATTGTACTAATAATCCATATGGAGAATGAGAAATTCAATATATGAGACCACTAGAGTATTATTTACAAAAGCAAGACATTAATAGAAACAAATTGAAGTGTATACTACACCTAATCTCATCAGGAAATAGAAGTTAAATAAAATTAAAAGAATAATGACTTAATAATATCGGAAAAATTACATCTCAAACATGTTTTATTAATATTTCATTGAAACTAGTAAATAATTTATATACTGACATCTTGATCAGGAATAAACTTAAAATTTGCATATTATTATGATGTGCAAAAAGCACATGTTTGTGTAACACAATTTAAAACAGAAAATCTTCAGTGTTTAGCAGTAAAAAAAGGGTCGTTACTCTCTTCTTCACAATATTTACTGGCTTAAAATATTTCTCTTTTTCCAACTAATACGCTATTGATAATTTACATTGTCTACTGTTTCATGTTCAGCACTGATAACTTACCCATAAATAATTAATATAAACATATTTTAATATATTATAATTTAAAATGTGCAAAAACCGTTCACCTTGGTCTTTCAGCTAAAGCTTTGAAAACTGTTATAAACTGTTTATTTACTTCTTTTTAACTATATAACACAACACCATAACGTACAGTTTTTTTACGACGACTTTTACATTAAAGTCCGTTTATCAGATTCTCACAAAGCATATTATTCCCATATAATGTCTATATTAATACTATTCATGCTATGCATTTTAACATTTTATAATGTCCAATACTTAATTAATGCAAGTTTAGGACAACGGAAACACTGTAATAATAACATGTATTAATGATTAATACTAATTTAATAAGAACATACATGAAAGCGAGTGTAAGTTATTTTTATTAGACCAAACTTTTTCATTATATAACAGTGGTAGAAGTGAGCTTGAAAAGCTTCTCTAAATGAGCCTGTATTGTGTAGCTGCCCGACAATCCATAAGAGAGGCTGAAGAGGGATAATCCAGCGTAACTACACTCCTTTTGTTTACATTTGATAGAATTGTTCAGTTTTATGTATAGAATTTATTTGCATACTGACCAAGGTAAAGGCCCTGCATTTTAACACCATCCTCACTAGTATAGAGCAATGAAAACTAGTTTATGTGTCGCTAAAACAACAAACCCTATGTTCACCAGGTTTTGAATCACATTAATAATTAAAATGCATAGCTTCCTCGAGTGGAAACTAGACCAAAATGACAAAATATATTGTAAAGTAAACTGTAAGTATTCTTAAAAATCAATGTAACTTAGGGAATTTGTTGTATTGTATATGATCTGAAATGATAATTTTTCTCAATTTCGCTCATTTATAGTTGGGACTTATTAGATTATAAAATGACCAATAAAGAACGTATTAAAATTGTAACAACTAGTTTTAAATGACTGTAAAAATATATATTTAACATTTATTTTAAATATTAAAAACGTGTCGCCTGGGGTGGGGGTTTACAATTATTTGAACCATATTTACGTGTGTGTACATAATACCTCTAATATTCAAACTGCATTGGAAACATTAGCCCTTTCTAACATTTATAATATACGAGCAATGCCACTCCTATTCTAACAGAAATCCAAATTGTGTCCAACTATTCGCCACCCATGTCACAAGAGGAGAGGGTGGTGAGATGGATTTTGCTTCATGTTTGTTACTGTAACGATAACACTTAGATCATTAAACTAGTGACACTATGTGTCAATGCAGGTTAATGAGTTGTGGTTACGGGTTTATACACTATAGGCCACTATAACACTTGGAATTTCTAAGAACAAACAGAGTTGTACATAACAAAGTAAGATTTTTCACTAAATTGCATAAAACATTTCTTAAACTTGGCTGAAAGAGATATGTCACGCTCTTTACTCCTCTTAACTTATTTGAGACCTCTATCCCTGCACATTTCGTCCTATGAAATAATTTTAATGGGCCGTAATAATAACACCAGGCAAACTAAAATTTTAGTAAATTATAACTGAGTTTACAATTTCCAAACCCAAAATCACTCATTTCGCTTCAATATATCTTAATTTTATGGGTTAAACTTTTATTTTAATGTTTTAAATACTGCTATGCATTATCTAAAACAGTTAACTATTGATAATAGTAATTAATTTTACAGAATAATATATTATTTTAATATATAATCGATTTTCTACTTGAAACAATTCAAGATAATTTTTGTAAATTTTTAACACTGTTCTACATTCAAAATTTAATTTAAATAATGTACTAATATTATAACGAAACTAACTATTTTACACAATTATTATATTTGAAGTGATTATACACTTACCTATAAAACAGTATCCAACACCCAGCAAGAGAGACCTTTAGTGAGGAGTATTCTTTACTCCACAGGTTAATTCGTACAGTCAAGTCTTAAAGCTCCTACCATTACAAATAGACTTTTATTATAGGGTTGAGCTCTGATTCAAGTAGGATTATTATACTAATAATGACATGTATTAGAACTTGATCACAACTTTCAAATATGATGTAAACTAATAAACATAAACCAGTATTTGAACAATCATGTTTGATAATTTTATTACAAGGTAGGAGTACGCCACACCACGTAACACGTAACGGGGATTGCTGAGGTTACATGCAACATTGAAAGTAGGCTTTATAGTTCATTTACATTAAGCTACATGTGTTACTATGACATATATTAAGTTTCATATGATACCAGTATGTAATCAGTATGTTTCAAATCTATTTATCATGTGAATTTCTCGTTTTTCACCAATAATTCTCCCTAAGACACATGTAAAAATATTCTCTAACGCTGAGAAGAATTCCATGAAAGTAACATTACTATATCATTGAACTCAATGTTGGCTTATATATAAAAGTAATGTTTTAAGTCTATAGATTTCTTTAGTTAAGTGACACAAGAGTTTAGTAACATTTAAACCTTTTCTCAGAAGGATACCTAGCCTAACAGTGAGTTCTTGTGTTCTTAGAAACGATAGCTAATGTCCAAAAATGAATCACGTTACCGTTACATTCCAACCTTCTTAACGAAATGAACTGTTTTTTATTTTTACGTTATTTTTCACTGTCATAGAAAATTAGACTTACTATACTACATATGCCTTTTAACGTTTAATATGAAATACATAAGTGAATATACATACAAGTAGCTCACCCTTTGGTAATGGACTGAGGAGGTCGGGTAAGATAAAGATAATGTGAAATTGAGAAGCCCTGGGAATGCTTTTGAGCAAGTTCAGAAATTCTGCAGGCACAATCGAGAGAAAGAATGATAGTAATAGGTTATTATTCTTGTTGATAGCGTTAATGTTTATAAAGAATTTGTGTTGATAGTTTGTATCAAGTTACTAAAATAAAACGTGGTTGTAATGCAAGAGACGAGAGGATGTATAGGAGTGTGCACGGGTGGAATCGGTAATGTGTGTTTCAAGTATTTCACTGGAAGCTAGAGGTAACCATTCATGAGTTCTCTGATAAGATATTGATATTAAAAGTCATGAAACAAACAACGACATAGAAAGCAGTGATAAACAGACTAAACGGCCGTATTCACAGCTGTTGTTTGTTATTGCAATAATAATAAACACAAATGGTACATAAAATACATAATTTGTATAATTTGAATAGTCTACTTTATGGTTTTAGAGGAAACATGTACACAGTTTAACTCAAGTTCACAAAAACATCACTTGTACCGAGATATATTAGGTATGTTATACACTGCCGCAATGGAACAACCTTCATGATAATTGATCTGATTCTATTTACTATGTTAAACCATAATAGTTAGGTGAGAGAAATGGGCATGCTCTTATAGAGACAACCACTAGTACAAGGTATGCCTTGGTAACTAATACTACAGCACGTACATAGCCGTAGCAAGATGAGGTGCAGCTTGCCTTAAAGCTATCATAGTTGTATCCTCTTTGGCGATATGGAGCTGTAGAAACCCAAAGCCTCATTTGCAATGAAAGAATTCAACTTAATTTTTTAGTTTCGTTTGATTTGATTGATGATATATATATTTATGTTAATATATCTTTTAATGTAAGCAAAATTTGGCATACTATTTTGGAGGTAGAATAAAACTGATCCTTAAATTTTATATACAATCTTCGTCTAATAATTTTTGATTTTATAAAAAATTAAAATATTTAACTCATAAATACACGCGCAAATGTTTTCTTATGCGCGCGCGCGCGCGCGCGCGCGCGTGTGTGTGTGTGTGTAACTGTATGTTAGTTGCATTCTCCACTCGACGAGCGAAAAACTCAGGCTCGAGTTCCGATGGAGCAAGTACTTTTTGTGATTCGAGCTTTACTTCAATTATGTATGTATAATTGTATATATATAATCTATCACCATTTTATATATTACATTAATTAATGTCTTTAGTGGTTTATATAAAAGACACACAAAGTAAAGCAGTTTTAAGCAATCATTTTGGGTATTAAAATTGTATCGAGTCAATATTACCTCTGACTTTACAAGAGATTAGACATCGCATCTATATATAATATTGTGAGGCTAAACTACAGCAGTTCTGTGTATTGATGTTTACATAGCGCTATTGACCTATACCCTTTTCTTTGAATTGTAAATCGTAAATCGGTAAATAATTTTTCTACTACAAAACTTTCCAATAATTTATTATTTTATAAAATATCTCTCATTCATTTTAACATCGTTCTTACGGAGTAAAGATAATCAGATATGACATTTTTCCATTAAGGTACATCGTTGTGTTAGTTGTGTTAAAGTTCAGCCAGTAAGGGTTTAATTTTTAAGCACCTGGCGTTAGAAACTGCAAAGCCTATAACGTGATTAACATTTTAACAGAGTAAAAACACACGTTTTTACAACTCTTTTAAATCAGAGAAGAAACAGAAATGTAAAGATAACAATTCTTAGACAAAGAAAAGAATAATGTCTGCTGGAGAAAATGATTATTGTTTGCAGTACTTGATCTGAGACAAAAGATCGGAACAAAAGTGAGCCCAGTATCACGCCTTTGTTGCTACAACCAGCGCTTTGTTGTGGCACTCTTCATTAGAGCGCTTCACCTGAGTACTTCTCGTGAGCAGATCCGCCGCTACCTCAACCTGCCAGTCATACAACACAGGACAAGTGGATCTGGTTTAATGAGGTATAACACTGTAATGATCATACTTTATTAAATCATTCTCAATTCATCAACTTTTTTATATTCAGAATAGTGACAGTTAAATTGTGTCTTATTTCCATACACACATGTAAAATAAACTTATATCTCGTTATTGATAAAATTAAAACTATTTGAACTCAGTGTTGGGCCATCAAATTTAAATGTTAATTTTCTCTTCACGAACTTCCTTTCTACTTTATACAGCGATTTATGTTTAAAACACAACATTATGTCATTTTCACATCGAACGAGCAATATACTGTAGCTCTGGTGTATTCCTTAGTTAAATCGAGTTTATACTACATCATCAAGTGACAACTGTGTTCATCAACAATGCTCTTTATTTTGCGCCTCGACTGTTCAATTCTTGACGTAACTATGCAAGGTGCAAGAAGCTGGAATTACCTAAATTCGTAGTAGCTCTAATGAATTTTTGTCTATAAATTTTTTTGGGTCGTAAAGGAGCAACACATTTCACAAATTTCCAGGTCCATATCTTTATTGTGAATACCAAACTGCTTCAAATATTATCCTTCAGAAGTTAAGATTTGTTGTTTAAAGATTATTAATATAACAACACAATATAATTTTGCACATTTACTATGTTTATATGTAACAAAAAAACCTAAACAGTGTGTTTTACATATCCTCTTCATCAGCTGTCCTACGGAAAGGCTTAAAAACTAAGAATGCGCGTCATACTTGACCACAAAGTTACATTAGGATTCCGTTACAATGTTACAAGAATACCAAATTACAAAATACCATTGTGTAACACAGGCTTAATGCAGTAAAACAACAAACATAACGTCAGGTAAGTCTCTACTTATGTATTGAATTTACTAATTATATACTAATAAAAGTAAAGTATTTCTACTGGCACATTAAAAAGCAAAAACCTCGCAGTTAAACATTCGGCCGTTAATGACATTATGTTTCTACGACGAGGGAAATGGCAGGCGTCTGCGTTTGTTTTTACTAGAAGTATATTTCATTATTACTACTTTTTTTCCTAGCTCCATGTATTTTAGTTATTTTTAGTAGCCTATAGCCTGACTTAAAAGAAGGTTGACTCCAGGCTCAATTAGCTTTTCGTTTAAGCTTCTTCTTCCATTCCAAAGCTATTACGTACACAATCAGCAATCGATTTTAGTTTGTTTACTGTATAAATTCATTTCAAATCACTCTACACTTTTGATAGTAACTATTGCAGTTGTGGAATAATGTATCAGAAGTTAGTTTAATAATTGTTGAATGTGTATTAAGAAATAATTATATATCAGTGTATTTGAAACACATTCAGCTTTTGTAGGTATTTATTTATTCTCAGTTTAATGGTCTTTTCTTGATGTGTACGTGTCATCAGAATGTATGTGACACGATTAGTGACTTGGGATTTTAAGCCATCACAATCAAAAACGTGTAATAATTTAATACTTTATAAAATATTGAATACATTCTTTTAAGAATAACAATTGTGCATGTTTCTTCTTCAACAATACTGAAAATAATTATTTGGGTCTGTTTAGTTGGTACAGTGCTGAAAATGAATATAATAAAATGTATTCAGACACATAAGAAGACAGAGAGCGATGATGGTCAGCTTTAGTTAGTGGTGTAACACGTGGTGTGGAGGGATTGAATAAAACATTGTTTCATGCAAATGAAACCAGGACAAAGAGTGTAAATTTACAATGAATAACACCAGGGGAGGCAGAATGTTTGGCTGGAAATTAAATAAAGCATGGCTGTTTTTACATTCTGTAGGGTAGTAATTACAGTGTTATTAAATCACAGAATAAAATATCAGTATTTCACTGTTTGGAAAAACTTTCTTTGCAGGTATATAATTTGATAACTTTTGATTGGTAATCATAATTTCTTAGGGTTTATTGTAAGATACATATATAAGAGATAATTAGGCCCTCGAGTAAAAACAAAATCTCATATATGTATAAAACATTGAATCGCAAAAAAAGTTACTTGCTCCGCCGGGACTTGAACCCGGATCTCTTACCTTGCGGGTGAATGTGCTACCATTACACCACAGAGCCCTCACATTTTACGATTCAGTTATTTTGTATTTGGTCGTATATGTCACATATGCGTTTAAATAACCAAACTAACATATGATCGGAAGCAAGACCAAACACCTGTCAAATGACTTTTATTTACATTAAATTTGTATAATATATATATAGATTAAAGTTTATTTAGATACATTTCGAGCTACACAAATAAGACCTGTATAGCTATTAGTGATTAATACGAGAGTTGCAGGACATTGGTTAACAATAAATAAGGACACGTTTGTAGCAGGCTCTAAAACCACAAGTACGGTTATTGTTAAATACAAATTTTCAAAATACTAAAACAAGATAGTTAACCTAATAACAACTTGATGTATCCAATAAAGTAAGGACAAAGTTGCTTTACACAAAGCAATAAAGTAAGGATAAAGTTTGCTTTGTACAAAACAGGACAGTTTACATCAAACTGGTGTTAACGAGAAACGAGCTCGGCGGTGTGGCGTCGATGTTCACATTGAAGTTAGTGTCTCTACAGTGGTAACATTTGTTACCGCCGCGCCACACTTCTCTATGTTTGCCTTGTAAAAATACTTCTGTCCAAAATAAATCCAATTTTACAAGCAGAAAAATTTACTTTTTATTTTAACCAGCTATAAACGGTTTTTTTTTTTTATTAAAATGACTGAATTTCACTTAAAGAGCAATGATTCTTAACATAGTAATAATAAAAATTTTGAAATTTTCAATTGTACTGTACACTGTAGTATACACAATTTATTAAATATTAAACAGCAGTGTTTTTAAAAAATAGTGACTAAATTTTAGTTTCATAATGGATAGGAAAGAGTACAGGTATAACAACAATAATTTAATACAATGGTGCGATTATTATAACGATTGTATAATATCTATCAATTAATACTTACTACTTTGTAAAACTGTTATCTTATCCTAACAATATTATAATGCGAAAGTGGTTTTGCTTCCTTTGCTTTCACGCATACACTATTTAACCGATTTTACCAAAATTGGACTAAGAAGTGATTTTAATATTTGACTAAGATTTTTACTAAGAAGTGGACATTATTTAGGGTCCCTGGGAAATGAATATAGGCCTGTTCCTGTTAAACAAAACCTTCCGGGCTTTGCCCTACTGGTCTCTTAAGCAGTTAAAAATCCTATTTTGTTATCTAAAATTGAAAAAACATTAATTGGATGAGAATAATAAATGTAATCAACTGCTCTGTGCAAAACATTGCATTAGACAGATCGACAATATGTTTTACATGAAATTTATTTAGCCACTATTTTAAATGTATTTACATTTTTTGAATAAAAAACATAACAAAAGTAACACATCTTATTTCAATAAGTTTATTCTTGACTTTACTTAATGAACAAAATGTGAATGTTTACAGGTAAGGTACTGAATTTGGTATCCTTAGACATTGTGGAACAGCATATTTACAGTAGCTGAAGGAACAAAAAGAAGGAACTGGGCAATAGCAAGATTGAACAAAACCATTCACTTCTTGAACTTCAATTTGAGGAAACAACAAGCAAGCGCAGTGATTTCCGAATCACAAAGCAAGTGGGATATATATTTTGCGATTAGTATAGTTCGTAAGTGGAATCACAAAGCAATACACTAGACACTAAATTAAATCTTTAATATAAAAAAACTGGTGAGAGGACATTCGTATTCATGTCTTTGACAGTTTGAGACTGTTGGATCTAGGACAATGAAGATCTCTTGGATTTTTTCTTTCAAGAGATATTACAAAGACGGACAGAAAATGATAAAATTTAAAGAAGTACCTGTAATTCCATTAATAATAATATTCATTCGCTTTACTAATAGAAAAATAACACTCAAAAGATAAACAAAAAATTGGATAATGAGACGTAACTGCTAACTAATTTCAGAGATATTCGTTTTAACCAAACGCGTAATTGCAAAAGATCTCATGTTATAAAACAACTCAATATTTTTAATGAGAGCTCTATTTGTACAAAATAAATAACACTTTTAATTAGGCGATTTGAAAGCAAGTAGAGTAAACATGCGTTGACATTTTGCACGTCCCTACTCTCACTCCACTCACTAAGTACTCCAACTGTCGACTATGCAGTAAATTAATGACTAATTAGTGTGTTAGTGATGTGTGGATGTCATAGATGAGTCTGTGAAGTGTTGTTGTGACTAAAGTATTCAACATTAAACTATCGAATTTCTAAGCAACGCAACCAAACATAGTAAATTAGGAATCACGTAAATTGCATATTGTAGAGCACACAATATAACGTTAGGAGTAAATAAAGGTATAAACTTTACACAGTTACTGTACAGAAGTAAATCCTGTGTAGTTTTCTACGTAAACTTTAAGTAGAAAACTTAACCATAGTAATAACCTTGTAAATTATTGAGCACGATAATTTTTTATAACCTAGGCATGATAGATATTAAAAACTTTTACATTAATAAATGAAACGCCAAAGGTCAGCTAATTTCTACATGTACGTCTTGTACAAGCACACTTTCTTAGAACAATTCCTGCTTGTAATGCTCACATAAGTTTACTTAATTCACTTAACACAATTAGAGGTTGCTTTGTATACCAATAGTGTATCTAACTTTCTGCGTTTATAGTCTCCATCTTAGGTTCAATATTATTATTGGGGAAATAGGGATTAAAGAGGCCCTTTTCTGTGGTCCAAAGTAGAATCTGATCATATAGTTTGTGTTACTATAATCAAGGTTAACACAGTAGCTATGTTATAACTTACAAAAAACTGAATTTAATATGTAAGAACCTGGACAAATACTCTCTGAGGCAGATGATACACTTTCGAGACTTGTTCGAAAATTGTTTGGTTAATCTTCAAAATATTACAGCATAGAGTAAATCAATACGTTTCAATTAAAGAAATAATTATGTAGTTCTTCAGTTTTATGAGTTTTCAAAAAGTTCTTGACGGCACTGACAAATTTAAGCTACTTTTAAAATTTAAATTTAATTTTTATTTAGTTTCTTGGAATTATTGGAAAAAATTTAATTTAATATAACTAGTAATATTTAATCTTAAAACATTCTTATTAGCAATATTTTCTGTAGTAAAATGTTATAATAACAAATTTCTAATGCATGACAACCATGTAAATGGCCTAAATAATGCAAAAGTTTACTTAATCTACAATACATCCATTGAAAAAGTGCAAATCAACTTACTAAGATGAGTGTAAAAAACACTTAGCAAGGGTTTGAGAAATGAGAGCACGCCTCTTCTAAATCTTACGCGACATTAAACTTGTGATAGATGACTTTTCAATATGTTTCAATGGAATAAAAGACATGAATAAGAAGCGTACAAACAAATTCCTATGTAATTTATAAAATTGACATGATCGTCTAAAAATATGAAAAAACCCGAAGGTGCATTATAACTATGAGGGTAATTTTGTACAACACTGATTTGTACGATGGCTGTAGAAAAACATTAAAATATTTTTCACTTCGTCATATCGAATCCTTATACAATTTTAAATACGTAGTTATTAAGAATATTTAAATGGTTAAAATAATTACATGGAATAATTCTCGATACTTTGTATGATAAGAATACATATTTGAAAGAAAGACTCTTAGGATACTTATTATTTCAATGCTGTGGTTGTTTTCAGCAAAAAAAAAAATTTAATTGTTTATAAAAAGTGAACTGTTACAAAATGTATTTCCATAGCTTGCATCTCCCTGTGTATTCATGTCTTAGAAGTGTTCTATTAAATCCTAACATATTATGTATATGAAAAAATCCAGGTTTTAATGCCTCTTTGCCGATGGGGAAGGACAAGTCACAGCAGTAACGTGTCTAAAGGGACTAATTGCCTTGTCAAATAGAATTTACGTGCTTGTTTCAATAAAACCGGAGGCAAATTGCAAGCGTTTCCAGATGATGTGACAGTCGCCTAACGATGTTAGCTCGACCCTGCCAGTTATTCTGAGCTTTTATATCTCCTCAGATACGTATGTACATTTATTGCATTCAAAAGTTTTTTCTAAGAAACTGAAATCTTTTAAAATTAATTTATGTAGTAATTGATGCCTACAAAATTCTCTTACAATAACAATTAAAATAATCTGTATGTAAACCAAATGGATATTACCCTTAACCATATTTATCTTATCTCGGTCCTTGTTTGTTTTTCTGTTTACGTCAATAAAGTTAATATAAATAAACATTATATTAATTACTATATCCCCAAATAAACATTTCTCATAAACACTATACTATAGAAAAGGCGAATTTGATGCAGTCAGTAATTTATGTCATTATTTATGGGATCGTTACCGAAAAAGTGCTTCAATATTCAGATGTAGTTTTCATACAAAATTTGAATCAATAACTTTTACAATAATAATTAACATTTAGTATACAGTAAAATTAAAAATTTGTTCCTATGTTACATGAATGAATTTGAAATTTTAATAATAACTAACATTCCATTATTTTGGTTTCTGATTACTACTACTACTAAAACTACATATTATCATAAGCTTCAAAAATCTGCAAACGAAATTCCTGCGTGAGTTACATTTTTTATTGGATAAGTGCGTGATTTGATTACTCAGAAGCTGGAAACTTACAAACGCTGGATCAAGTGTGAAGTTTGCGCTCCTTAAAACATGCACGCTTTCAAAACATCTTTACTTAGGAAGGATGCGTTGGAACAGAGTTATCCTTTATTTGGAACATTTTACCTCAAATATCCTGATTCACAATTTCACCGGAAACGACAAAAGGAAACCCTCATCATAACAGTGTTGACTCCGGTAGACTTCACCAAACATATTGAACATTATGTACTGATCTGTCTTCTTTAGAAATTATTATGAACGTCGAACTGTGTTAGATCCCAACGTATTTATGCTTATAACAAGGATTGATGTATATAAGAAAGTATTTTGGCAAAAGAGGCCAAACAACTGCCCAGTTACAAAACTATCAAATGAACAAGGATTGATGTATATAAGAAAGTATTTTGGCAAAAGAGGCCAAAACAAACTGCCCAGTTACAAAACTATCAAATGAACGATATGACTGCAGTAACTGAGCATTATTGCTGCAGTTATTGTAAGGTACGGTGTGTACTCGAGGTCACAATCGCTCAAGTACTACTATATAAAATTTATAGATATACACAGTACAGGGCAATAGACATAATTTGTATAGTAGAACTCGTTCAAATTGATTAGCTTCCCTTGATGTATCAATAATAAATATAATAAAATACAATAAAGCATATTAAAGTTGTAAGATGCTATTTATTAATAATTATATTTTAAAATTTCTATTAATCAGAAGAAGACATAAATATCACTATTTTCCGACCCTCTTACAAATTAAATACCATGAACTAATAATGTAAACTACGGCTGAATTTGTACTATACTATTAATCTATGAGTAAATTATATCTAAAATATATTAATAGAGACTATACATCGTATCATATCACCCTCAGTAAAACATATAAAGAGACTGAAGCTCTTCACTTTAGGGGTCTATATATTATTATATCATGGTGTTTTAACCTTTATTTCCGTCTGTTTTACGTTCAGTATATCATAATACTAAAAATGTTTACTTGAGAAACAGTTTTGATTGTAAGTTTTAAACCCTTTATACCCTCCCATTTCGACCTTCGCCTAAATTAGCATGTCTAACGATTGATTTATTTCTTAAAGAAATTCCTCTATCAATTTCAATAAAACCTTGTTGTGTGATTATAAAATACAAAATTGGGTCCCGGATCTTGAATTCTATCAATACAAAACTATCTTAAACTTAGAACAACAAATAAACTGTTTATTTAAACACATAAGATGCGGAATCAGTAATTATAGCACAAGAATCATTAAGAATCTATTTAATTACATTATTTTTGGTTTGTTTTATTATCAGGAAGATTATATACCTACAATCTTGTAATTAATTTCCTTGCATGTGGATTTACACTGACATTGAACAAATCGCGTAAACCACGGATAGGCATGATTAAAGAAAAATTACTTTTCTATGCTTTAATAGTGATAAAAAAGTAACAACAATGTGTTATTCATATGTATATACAGTAATATATATATATATAAATTTTATATATATACATACATATATCTTTATTTCCATTTATGTCTTTAGCTATCATACCGTTAATTGTAATATTATGCCTTAAAACCAATTTCGAAGTATTTGCATGATCTATTGTAATACTAATTTATTGGTTGAGCTTTTAGGGCAAAATCCACTCTTGACATTGTCTGATGAACGAAATCCGATTTTCGTCTTCCTGTACACTCAAGTATCGAAAGATACTCTTACCTCTACCTCGGCCATTGAAAATGGTAATTACCAAACCAAGTGCTGTTTCCTGTCTGTCAAAAGTGACTTGTTTTTATTTGTAATATGGGTAACTATGTTGGCAGGGAGTACAATGTAAATGATAGGTTGTATAACATTCTCAGCTACAACCTATCTTATATATATATATGTAGTATACTTTGGCCGTTCCTGGGGACAACGCACCCGAGACCGGTTCTGGGACAAACCGTGTGAGACCGAATCTGGGACAGAAAATTGTTAGAGAGCGACTAAGAGTGTGAGTACGGTAGTCAGAACCGCGCCGCGCGAATCACCACGCATGTCATCGCTGTCCCGCCACCGACACCACGCGTTGTTACTGTAAGTATGCAAGCAATCGGCACGCGCCTCGTCAGCAACCGCGCCGCGCGACTGCTGAACCGTCACCGCCAAGCAATTGGCAACGCGCCTCGTCATCACCGCGCCGAGCGACTGCTGAACCGTCCACACCACCGCCGCCGTGTGAGACACCGCGTGTTGTTTCTATAAGTATACAAACAATCTGTACGCGCCTCGGTCACTGTCCAGTCACCGCCGCGCCGCGCGACTGCTGAACCGTCACCACCACCGCGCCGTGTGGAGACACCGCGTGTTGTTTCTATAAGTACTTATACAAACAATCTGTACGCGCCCTCGTCACTGTCCAGTCACCGCCGCGCCGCGCGAAACACCGCACCTTATAAATTACTAGTTTGGTATAATGTAAGTGTATTGTGGATAGTATTAATTAATCAGAAAAGTCGGAAAGAAAATCCTGCTTCGAGCTTTAGAGGTTCATAAACCTGTGGTTAAGCGATTCCCTAAGAGAAAAATTGTAACTTTGGGTATTGATGATTTGTGGGCTGCAGACCTTGTTGTAATGATTAGGTTTTCAAAGGAAAATGATGGATTCAGATACATACTTAATGTAATTGATACGTTTTCAAAATATGCGTGGTCAGAACCATTAAAAACTAAAAGCTCACAAGAGGTTACTAAAATCGTTTTTGGTAAAATATTAAGAAGAGCGAAATTGGTTGGTCACAAACCCCCGAACCTTCTTCACACGGATAAAGGCCGAGAATTTGTTAATAAGGAATTTTAGAGAGTTTTTACACCAAAAATCAAATAAAGTTATACCATACTGAAAATGAGGAAAAAAGTGCCATTATAGAGCGTTTCCATAGAACTCTCAATGAAAAAATGAAAGTGCACTTTGAAATTCAAAACTCTTTTAGATGGGTGTCACATTTACAGAAGCTTCTACGTCAATATAACAGTAAATTTCATAGCACTATAAAGATGAGCCCATCAGAAGTGAATTCACAAGCAATGAACAAACTTTAAGAAACATGTACGCAAACACTGGACGATGTCTAGTATTCAGAACCCAGACTTTCGGTTGGAGACCGTGTAAGAATTACTATAAAGAAAGATGTATTTGGAAATAAATACCGCAGAAATTGGACAAGACGAAATTTTTTCGGATTGTGGCTGTCAACAAAACTTGCCCTGTTACCTACAAAATCGCAGACCAGTCTGGTGAGGAAATAATAGGATCGTTTTATGAAAAAGAGTTACAAAAAACTATGTTCTAGTTCAGAGTTAAATGTATTAATAATGCTCTCATCCTTCCTTCCACTCATCCCACACACCCACCCTCTTCCTACTCCTCTTCCTATTCTCATCCATCCATACCTCATCCTTTTCCATCGTCAATCGCCCATACAATAAGAGAGTAGCCAGCTCTATAATAATGGTGTTTTCCTCCTGCTAGCAAGCAAACAGCATTTCTCAATGCTACGGATGGTCTTCGAAGATCATCAGTCAAGAAATGTTCGAATTGTGGAGAAGAGGTTACGGCATCTAACCTATCCCGCCACCAAAAAACAAAGAAGTGCATCCATACCTCATCCTTTTCCACCGTCAATCACCCATACAGTAAGAGAGTAGCCAGCTCTATAATAATGGTGTTTTCTCCTGCTAGCAAGCAAACAGCATTTCTCAATGCTACGGACGGTCTTCGAAGATCATCAGTCAAGAAATGTCCGAATTGTGGAGCTGAGGTTACTGCATCGAACCTATCCCGCCACCAAAAAACAAAGAAGTGTATGTTAGCGTCAAATCCACCAGCTTTATGCTTCTTCCCACGGATTCAATGAAAAACCTCCTTCGATGAAACAAGTATGTTCAAGGTGTGGTGTTGAAGTCAGGAACTCCTCCATGTCCCGCCATAAAAAAACAAAGAAATGCATGTCCACGTTAGACAGACAAACTCCGGATTTTGATATGTCTATGTTGGAAAACTACGCTGATGCTGTGAGTGACAATCAATTCCAGAACGTGATTGCTGATTTTGATATGTCTATGTTGCCAGAGTCCTATTCAAATCTTAGACCTGAAGAACAAGACGCGATTGCTGATTTTGATTTGTCTATGTTAGACACTCCAGATTTCTATTCCAAAATTAGAGCTATAATTGGTCCATCTACAGCTGACGCTCCAAAGTTTGAACCACCAGTAAAAAGGATACACCCCGATTCATCGAAAATTATATCAATACTTGGTCCACCACCATTTGAAGTTCCGGATAAGTCAGACTATTCACTGTATATACCATATAGTCCTGTATACCATTCACCACTACATATCCCAGAGAGTCCAACATACAACGTGCTTAGTCCGACCGATGTACGTGCTCAAATAAAACCCCAGAAGAAACCATGTCCAAAATGCAGTAAGGAAATAACGGTTTCCAACATGGCTCGGCACCAAAAATCTCAGAAATGTGCCAAAAACCGGCATGGTATGACATATAACGAACGTCTGAAAAAGATGGAAATCAAACCAGCTCCTCTAAAAAGTTTAAAATGTGTTGCGATTTGTGAAACCACCAATAGAGTCATCCAACTGGAACCGTCACAAACAATACGAAACGTCCATAAATCCGTTTGGTTCATGCACTCTCAATGGAAGGTCCTCGATACAGGAGTGAAATTATTAACCCATATACGAGACTGGACACCAAGAACTGGGTGGCCGGCAACCTACTCCAGACATCAACATGCCTGGTTATAAGAAATACCCCAAAAAACGACCAAGGGAAGTCAAACAAAGTACCGAAGGTCAATACAAACGATATAGCTCTTGAAGCGATGATTCCGAAAACCTACTAGGACCGCAAAAGATTACTACAGTGTGTGTGAAAAAAGATTATTAGTGAGACACCGACTAGTTACAATTAATAGTTGAGAATTCGATTTAGTCCTACCATGGAAAGAGAGGACAGCTTCTGTCTGAAACAAGAAATCACTCTTCAACACCTCATCTGGTTTCCTGGTACGTACTCCAGAGGAAGTCACAGACAATACTTGATGAACATATCAGAAGTCCTGTCTGGACATTCACGGGAAGGATTGATAAAAAGTTATGTGATTATGAAACAAAAACGGTGGGATCAAAAGATCCAAAAATGTTTCATGAGATATGCTAACCACTCGTTGTTGACAAACTTCAGGAAGGCTGTAAAAGGAAAAGAATCTCTTAAGGGAAAAACATGGTTTATTCATGCTGAATTCAAAGGAAAATAATAAGACGATGTGGGAGGTGACCTCCAAGTCCATGAAACTTTAAAACGAAAAAATTGAAATTCATGTTACTCGACAAACGTCTCTTGTCTGACTTATTATAACTCAGCAAAAACTTAAGATGGTGTGGTTGAGATGGAGGAGTTTGAGGGGCAAAACGGTTATCTCAATGGTCACTAAAAAGTGCTGAAAGACTTGGAAAGATCAGAGTTCAACCAGAATACGTTCCTTTTCACGTGATCCAGCTATGTGGGTTTCTACCAAAACCCAGATTCAATCCAAAAAGGCAAAAAAGCTGTTTCATTATGTAAAAAACGGAAGGATCCAGAAATGTTTTATGTGGTCTATTCTGGCAAGCTTCTTTTACATCCAGTTAAGAGTTCATCCAGAAAGAATCAGCAATTACGAACCTTTCAAAACGTAGAGCTGCTTCATGCACTAGCCAACTTGCGAACTGCCCCCATGAAAACTTGATGATTATAGCCAAAGTTTTGATGAAGACCCGTAGTGGCAATTTCTGTTAAATAATTTGTATATGCTTATGTATGACAAGTTCGATATATTCCCGCTGAGGAATAACTGATAACGAGATGGAAAAACATGTTAATCTACCTGTTTATCAGAGAAAAACACAAAACACTCACTACTGCTGGATCAAAGATATGTCCCGTTTGGTTAGTTCACAGATCTCACGAAATGGAACATAAGACTGTGGATTTGCAAATAGGTGTTTTGCAACACTTTACGAGAGGAGGATTATTTACTCATCAAGCACTAGAGAAGGACTGTAACCACACACGATGCTGTTGTGAAATTTGGAACTACCAGAGCCGCAGGAACTGTAATTAGATTTAAAGATTTCCAATTGCTCAATGAGAGTGCCCTTTGTGTATTTACGCAGACTTTGAATGTTGCTCTAGCACATCATTTCAACATGTCAACCGTGTTAAAGTGGATTGTAATGGTAATCATTCAGTCGTTCACTATCAAATATCAGAAAACATAATGCCATTTCCTTTCTGTAGTGTATGGGGTGTCAGAGGACGGCTTTTCCCAAAACCACCGATTAAATTACCTATTGGAGACGATAGCTGCACATGTATTTGTAAATAAATCCATTGATTGGTAGGAGTCGATAAGGATTAATGAACTTTACAAGAGTTGAAGCAACATTAGTCCCCATGCAGTTGATGACCAAAAGAGCAACAGGAAATGTTTAATTGAATCTACAATAAGCTACGTGTCATATCTGTGGAAATTATCTTGGTGATGATCGTGTTAGAGGACCACCTTAACCATTTGATACGAGGGTTTGTTTAGAGGAGCAAGCTCACATACAAGTGTAACATTCAATTTCTCAAATAAACCTAGGCTTCATTTTCCTGTTTTCAATTCATAATTTTTTTTTTTTAGCAAAGGTTTACAGTGACACTCCACCTATTCATTAAAGAGTTTGGTAAGTTCAGATAAAAATCGCATAGTCATTGATACCCAACAAACGAAGGAGCGGTTACATCTCCTTTACGGTCTGTGTGGATAGGTGGAATTGAACTACAGATTCATCGGGGATTCATTTTTCAAGTTCATGTCACAAAGTCTTCGATGAGGTTGGCAAAAGAATCTGACTAGATCTCAATTTCAAACACATCTTCAAACATATTACAATGGTTGAAGGACCTCAATTTATTTGCTACGAAAAGGATAGTGTACCCTTACGACTACATGGACAAGTATAGAAAAATATAGTGAAACATCCACTACCTAGTCAACGAAGAATTTTACAATAGAACTGAATAAACAAACACATAACAAATGAAGATTTACAAAACATGCGTGCGATGGTATGGACTCCGCCTTTAACATTCAGAAACATGAAAGAATATACAATGCTATATATACTCGAAACCGATGTCTTGCTGCTTGCAGATGGTGATATGGAAAACTTTCATGGATGTATGGTCTCAATACATACAAAATTAGATCCTGCATGGTATTTCACGAGCACGCTGCGGTTGGCTTGGAAACGCAATGCTAAAAAAATTACAAAAGTCGAACTGTCTCTATTTGACTTGACATCGACAATGGTACTCATGGTTGAAAAGGGGATTCGTGGTGGATATTTCACAGGTGTTATCTCATCGATATGCGAAGCGCAAACAATTCACCTAACATGAAAGACTACGACAAATCGAAACCAAATAACTTACCTCATGTAGCTTGGATGCTACAAACAACCTGTATGGGAGTGGGCAATGACTGGTAAAACTACCATATTGCAAACTTTCAGTTGGAGCAGTAACAGAACATCGAATGTAATGAAAAGTTAGTGACGAATTCACCCACAGGCTACATAATTAGAAGTTGATTTGAATATCCTGCAAGAACTACAC